>NW_020201010.1:6440-62862 GCF_001531365.2 Cynara cardunculus var. scolymus
CAAATGCTTTATAATATAGTATAGATATAAATTTACAGAAAATAAAATGAAAAACGAGTAATTACTTTTTTTTGAGGTCGTTGATGGATGTCTCTTGTCTACTACATTCACTGGTCATACATGTGTCGCTCCTTTGCATAAAACGCAGCGGATAATACGAAATACTCATCGTCTTCTTCTTTCTTCTTCATCTTATCTTTTATTACTTATGTATTTGTGTTTTAAGTCCTAAAATCAAACAAATATATATATATATATATATATATATATATATATATATATATATATATATATATATATATACAATCTATTCTCGTTGCCACCACCTACCATTTACCCTCTGTTATCCATCAATCTGTTTCCTCCATTTTTAGGGTTTATTATTTCAGGGATTGCCCTTTTCTTTTCTACTTCTATTCCGCAATGGGTTTCAAGTTTCAGGCTTTGGAATCTTAGGTAAACAAACATATACCACTCTTGCTACGAATTGTCAATTACACGCTATCCTATGTATGGTTATTACCCTCCTTGCTTCTCGCAGTTTTTTTTATTCTTCATCTATCTCTTTCTTTCTAGGGTTACTTGTTTCTCTTATCCTTATCATCTCACCCCTATCTTTTTATTGCATCAACTCTTTTCTGCTATGCTAAACAGTGACAGATACTTGCTCTACCACTTAATTTATGAATATTCCTTTACACATTTATTCACATGTCATGCAGATGTGGAAACGACCAAGGCCGTAAAGCTATGCACCTATATTATATATACCTGGAAGATCTTAGTTTCTAGTTGCTTTTATCATATCAATATCAAGTGCGCATGCTCTTCTATATTTCCCTTTCGTCAACAAAATCAGCTTGTACTTGCCGGACTGATTTTAATTGCTATATGTTTTGAGGATTCTTTATTTTCTTCAACACACAAAACTCATCTTGTCAAAATTGGGGCTCTTATCACCATTGTTTTCTGCCAAGTTTTTCTCTCGACCTCCCAAACGGCTAAACTTATCACCATTGTTTCTAGTGGGAGACTCGCATCAAATCGAACTTGCATCCTATCTTCACAAGGAAGATCATCATAGGCTTGTGCTTATAAAGCTAAAAGTGTACATGACAACACCTTGTGCTAGTCAGATTGGCATCAAGCCAAATTTGTATTGTGTCTATATATCATCTTATTCTTGTGCTGATATTGAAGAAGCTCACAGGCTTAGTTGACTACTACAACTCGGTGGTATTTGTATCTTGTACTTCAACTTCACACCAAGATCTAACTTACATGTATATTAATGCGTTATATCTTTGTCCCAAACTACTCATTACTCTATTCCATTAATGTTAGATCAATCCAACTTATTCTTAGCACTTACAGACGATGAATGGGTAAAGGCAATGGATAAAAATCCCTGCTTTGGAAAACAATCAAATCTAGACATTTATTGCTTTGCCTTGAAGAAAGATCACAGTGTGCAATCTCAATGCACCTCCAGCTTGTGGCGGATGGTCCATAAATATCAAACCAAAAGCTGGTCAAAGCAAGATTGCTCATGTTACAGTGCACTGGAGAAAACAATAACAGCAACTAAACAGCACACATCATAATTATTTAAAAATTGTTAATTGGTGCAAGGGATTGCAAATATTTTGTGCTTAGAACCTTCATTTTTTCTTCATCTAGTTACCTAGCTGCAAGTCAATAATATATTTGGTCAGTCCATGATTTTCTTCACCAATAGATTTTATAGTTTCTCCAAGATTTTCTTGTTCAATACGTTTTTGTTTCTCTCCATTATGAATTCCATGAGGTTTCAAAAGCTCATAGATGATCTGAGTGTTTTGCAATTTAATTATGTTGTGACAAGGAGTCAGCGGTGACAAATTATTTAAATGAATTGTATTTTTTGTATGTCAGTGTGCTCATGGAAAATATGTATATGTGGGTGGAGATTGATACAACACCTATCCATCAGCGTGCACTCTTCTGTTCAGGATTGTATATTTGAATGGCGGCAGATCAGCTGAATAAGCGTCCTAAAGTAACCAATATTATCCGTCATACTTCTTGGGAGCTGCAGAAAGTGAAAAAGAAGAAGTTTTCTCATTATGATTTAAACCCGAGGTCAAGTATTTCTCTCCAGTGGGATGACAAGAAGGAGCATGTTGTTCCTAAGAAGGAGCAGATAAGTATTGCACGCAGAGAGTTGGCTCCGTTTCTTCCTCTTGTTTTGCATTGCCAGAATGTCCTGGGTGATGTCTTTGCAGCTCCTCCTGAATTATTTGAACTAGATAACTTGATGGGTTTGCTATCTTATGAGGTAAGATTAACCTCGCGAGGGATGATTTAGTTTCTTTAGCTGCAGAGTTCTCTTTTGTCTGGATGTTTTGTTTATCTTTTGGAGCTTGCTATAGGTTTGGCAAACTCATTTGTCTGTACAAGAAAGAGAGTTTCTGACCCAGTTGCTTCCTGAAGGGGCTGAGCCGCGTGAAGTTGTTCACGAATTGTTAGCTGGGAATAATTTGTACTTTGGAAATCCATTCTCAAAATGGTAAATTCAATCACTCAACTAGAGCAAATTATAAGAATCTCCTTGGATTGTCGCTCATTTTGCAGATATTGTCTGTTATACCAATTTTCTGATGTTGGGAGTCTCTTAAACGAGTATTATTTTTTAAGTTGACCTCTCTATGCATTTGTTTTCATGTTTTTTTTTTCCCATTACTTTAGCCATGTGACCTGCAATGTCCTTGAAATGAGGGGTAAATTAGTCCAACAAAGTACTTCAGTTTTCAATTGTTTTCTGTTTTCTTTTAAGCTAAAACCTTTCAATCAGTCTCCATCTTCATCTCCATCTCCATTGTTCACATGAACCACATCACATGAAATATTAGTTCTTTTCCTACCTAGCAACCCTCGGCCTCCTCTGTTGTATGTGTCCATCAAGTCTCATCTCTATTAATCTTAGTCGCTGTAGCATCCGCTGACTCAAATGTGGGTTGTCAGTAACATTTTTCTTTTTGATTGAGAGGTTGCCATTAACTTTGGTGGATGGGGTCATGGCTTCTTGGTTTTGGACTTTTGTCCGGCTGCATCTTACATGTGAACGTGTTTGTGTGTATGTATGATTGCCCTTTGTTTCTCTAACTAGGATGGGAGGAAAGGTCACTGTTAGGTAATAACTTTCAACACAAATTTGGTTGTAAAGCTTCAAAACATTATTGCAGGAAAATTAGAAAATTAAGTTTTAAATGATGTCATTTTTTATTTCACATTCTAACTGACAATTTTGGTTGGTGATTTTGATTAGCAATTTTGAGTTTAATTTTTAGATTTTACATTGAATAGTTGGGGTGAAGTTCCTTTGTCTTCACGACTCAAAATTATATAAAGTTGTTGTAAAATGAGCAAATTTCTGGAGGAGTTATTGAGCCTGCTTGAAAATGGCCCAGCTCTGTATTTATGCTATTCTCATATTTTCTGCTCAACTTCGCAGTCAGTGATAATAATATTTCTTGACTTCGTAACCTTAAATAAAATAATTTTCAATTTGAAATTGGGTGAAAAGTGTGTGTGTGTGTGTGTGTGTGTTGGGTTGACTAGTGCTCGTGGAATCTAGTCGGGTAGGGCTGATGGTGACGGTGATGGCAATGGTTATGGTAAGAGGAGGTCCAACTGAAAGTAGAGGGTGGAGAGCCACTGGAGTCGGATTTTTTAGACTTCTAATTGATACTTGGGAAATGACAGTTATACCCTTCATTATTAGTAATGTGCGAGGCACATGATTAAGTTAATGGAGAAAATAGAAAATAAATGGATGAAACCAATTTGGTTGATCAGACTCGTTTGTGGGACCCAGTCTTTAAATATTAGGGTGAAGTTTGCATCAAGCAATAGTCATGGAATGGCCTATGTAATTAACTCCTTTTTACTTTTCTATAGGATTTTGTTAGACTATGCAAACTCTTAATAGTGGGATTCATGATACAGAAAACGTATTTTCTGTTTTTCTTAGCTATGATAAGGAAGCTGTAATGGCTTTAATTTTTGACCGTGAATTTACAGTTGGTTAAGTTATCTGTGATATTGCTGTGTAGGGGTGCTTCGATTTGTTCAGGTGATTGTCATCCTGATGCCATTCTCCGTCAAGAACAGTGTAACAAAGCTAACAAAATAGCATATTATTCAGAATTACACAAGTACCATTCTAAGTATGTCATCTTCTGTCCTGTCTCTTTCAATATATTTTTCTTATCTTACCACTTTCATGCTTTTATTTTCTTGGTAGTAATTTCTTATGCCATTTGGCAGAATGATTGGCAGTCTGCAGTTGTGGAAGGAAAGATGGGCAAGCTGTGTGAATTCAGAAAATGATTTTATGCAAAAGATACTGAGGTCAATTGTCCTTTTTACAACTTCTGAATTCATTTTGGAAGATTCTTCTTTTTTTTCTTCTTCTTCTTCTTCTTATTGTTATTCCCTTCTTGGGAACACATGGTTAGAAAGCAAGAAGCATTTACCCCTCTTGGTTGGCGATGGCCAGGTTTTTGGTTTAACGACTTGCGATAGTCCAACCCTTTTTCTCACTCTTGTTTCTTCTTTTCTTATTCTCCTGCTGGAAGTACTTAATCTGTTATTTTAAATATTTCCTTTCTTATATTGTTGACCATTAAACCTTACACCACTTGGTAGTAGGGTTGCACAATTGCCAAATTGACTGCACATGTTCATACAACATTGCATGCCTATCATATGATAGGTCTCTTTTGCTGACATTTGGTAAATCGAGTAGGATGTAGTTTTGTTTCTCGCCATGATGACAATGCAAATAGCTGCTGCTTTATCTGCAGCCTATTTGCTACTATGAATATGCACCATGCAGAGAGAATATAAGCTGTAAAGAATTGAAGAGACTATTAACATCTTACAGCCACATTTTTTAAACCCTGAAGCTCTAATCAACTCAATTGAGCCTTTCTTTCCGTTGTTAAGACTAGAAGGAAAGCTTTTCTAGCAACATAGCTTCTACTACATAGTTGATATAGTCTTAAGTTCTTAACCGAGGACTAGAAGGATGATTTTCTACTGCTCACTTGAGTAAGCTGAGCCGTTGAGGTTTATACCAAGAAGCTATGTAGGTAGGGTGTTTAACGGCAACAAAATTTTGATTCCGTACTTGCAATTATGAAACAGTCAAAGTGGATTTACCTCTCTGATAGGAAACATGCATTTGGTTTGTTTGAACCAGCAATCGGAACTGTTTTTCTTGCAATGTCCTTGAAGTCATCGCTAAACCTTCGAATAAATAGAATGCTCATTTTTGCAACAGCCTGAATCTGGGTTCTAATAATCGCTAAATTTTCTGTAACAGAATATGGGGAAATATAGAATGTTGTATGCCTGCAATGATATTAGCCTCACCAGGAAAGGTACTTTGCTTTATGGTGTATGGGCATTGGAAGTAAAATAACAAGATCATTGTATTCAAACTTATTTGCCTAGTCTAAAAATTGAATGCATTCGAATCTAAAAAGGAGCGGACAATCAAGCTCTGGAACATGAAAACCATCCTTTGAATTTTGATGTTTTCCTATATAAAGTTGACTTCAAACTTTAGTGATATTATTTGGTGACATAAATTTTCTTGCTGCCACCTTATTCCTCATGCTCTTATCCTATAAATCACACAAACATCAATCTCTGTATTGTTGTTCGATATGTAATCTTTTTTAGGCTCCTGTTGTATGTTGTCTCCCATGCTCAAATCAATATGTCTTTTCATCTATACCAACACCACTAAAACTGTATTTCTTATCATTTGTCATGATCTTGGTCTAACACACTTCAATTCAAGAGTGTTTCTCCATCGCTATGGGTTTTTATCCATAATTATAGTTCTTCTATATGTGATGCATGTTCATAGGATTATGTTAAAAATGACATGTAAAGCAACATAAGTTCTGTTAATATTAATCAAGTCATAATTCACTGGTGGGTTTGATAGAATGCTTAAAAAGAGGACAGCTGTATCAACTTACTGTGCATTAATTATTCTTATATAGATAAAAGATGTGCTTTGATGTAAATTTTGAAGTATACTAAAGATACAATTTTGAATCAAGTTTGACCTAGCAAAGGGCAATTAGATTTGTCTCCACAGGGAGCTTATGGATGCTCAAGGTCTGAGTGGAAGGAAATAGTTAATGATTTAATAACTTCTTACTTCACATAAGAACACATAAAGTAAGGTGCTGGAAACTTAAGGGTAGGAAACACAATGATTTTGGAATTTAATGGATAATGGATAACCTCCAACTCCCCCAAAGCTTTGCTGCTGAATATCAATTTCTCCTCCTGATTTTGTAATCAAAAGGTTTGAGTACAACTACTAACATACACTTGAAAAAGACGTGAACTCTACCCTCGATACATCCTATGCAACCTCACAGCTCCTGTCGTAACACCTGAGGACTAAGATGATGTGCTCAGAACGAGAAGTTAGCACTGTGATAAATCTCTTAAACTAACACAATGAAAGGCAGTCTGCAAGATTAAAAGCGAGACTATTATCTGCAAGATTAGACCGAACCTATTTACAAACCTCAAATGTATGATTACAAAGGTATATTTAGAGAAAAGCTAATGACAGGAAGTGAAAGCTGAATAAATAAATTATCACGGCCTTGATTTCATTTACTCCTGAAGTGGCTAGAAGCTTTACTACTCATACTCGGTGTCTTCGTTATGTCGTGCATAAAAGAACTGAAAAATAGACAACTGAATGATCAATGGATGCAACGTATCAAGTGTTTAGGCTTAAAATCTGGAGTAGGAGAAAGTGGGATTAATCTGGGGATGTGGGGGTGACTTCTGGTGAAAGAATATCATAATATTAGCGTTTTAAGGTTTTTGGTATGTCTGAGTCGAGTGTGAAGCAAAATCAGATCAACCTCATCAAATGAAGAAACTTCAAAGTGCTGCATGGCCAACAAAATGCTGAGCCTGATCTAATGCTGTGCACCACCTTTGCCGGGTCTCAGGAACTTTCCATCATTCTGCTGCAATCGGACATACCAAGTGTGTTGACTTGTGTTGGGTCTTGGGAAATTGGTCTTTTGTTTTAGGCATCACACTCCTGCACTGGAATTGGTCTGCACCCATGGATGGGACTTCCCTGGTGTCGGTTCTTTTGAGTTCCAAACATTTTTTCAGCCATGTAGCTGATACGAGTCAATTGGCAAAATCAAGATTAGCGGCCAAAAGTACCACTAATCGGATGCTTATTAAAATAAACCCTGGAATTCGAGGCCCAGTAATCTCCAATGTCTACGACAAGAATCAAAATACTAGCATGAATGCAAACAATRGGGTGGCTGGTCCCTTAAATAAGCCGTACCCTAATCCTCCAAAATAGGAAAACATACTTATCCTAAGAAACTAGTTAATAACTTTCCTAATCAACTAATTAATTCCTAATCAACTAATTAAGAATAAGGAAATTGCAAACAACCCCCCTCTACTTGTTTCCTGCCTCTCTTTTGCGACGCTGATATATCCGACCCCAATGTGGGTTGGGCTGAGACGTATCAGTAGCATGCCATTCTTGATATTGCATTCACTTGAAAACTACCAGAAATGGAAAGATATGCAACCACACAAGTGATTGACATGGTTTACAGTTTACGCCTTGCTTGTTAAATCTACTGGACCTTTTCATTTGTGTCCTACAGTGAAATCTATCTGATGCAAATGAGTTAAATGATACCTTTTATAATCGGAAAAGATTTCTGAACTTTTTAGACAAACAAAGAGTTGAAGCAAACTTGTGTTATGAGTTACAGCAATATTTTCATAGGATCATTTCTCTGTTTATTTTATTTTGTTTATTGATGGATATATGCTTCATGTCTTGAACAGGCCTAGAAAGGATTTTCACAAAAGTGGCTGCTCACATGAAAATGACATACTATATGGTCCTGAAGACAGTCGGGGTGCAACATCTGATTCTTTTTCCTGGGATGCTGATGATAAATCATGTAGTAGTGAGAGCCCAGATTTAACAATGATGAACGGAGAAAGTATAATGAGGTAATGCAGCACTTGCTTAAAGTTGGACTTCTGGTTTAGCTGTTCTGTTTGGTGGGACCAGTTACTTAAGCTTATGTGCTATGTTAGAATTAAGTCAATCCTTAATAAACTTGCATGCTTTCTATTGTTTAACTTTTGTAGTTTTTTTCTTTTTGACATTGGTCAATATATGAAATGTGTATTTTTTTTCCTTCTATAGTCCGAAGTACAATTTGTTTGGTCATCAAGGCTTGAGGATGCTAATACTATATGATCGTGCATCCTTTTTGCTGCCCTTGCTAAAAGTTTCATTAGCAGCATATTTATCTTGATACTCAGGCTTGTGATATTACATGATGGAAGATCTTAACATATTATCCATATTAGATGTGGATATCGTCTCTTTCAGTTTTGAATTCATTGCAGTTATGGAAATGTAATGTGGAGTGGACTGAATTGAAACTCTTTTTGGGATTCCCCTCTCAAACTATCAGCTTTCTTGTACCTCGTGATATATCTATTTATATAACATCATACATCACAGTTGGTATTCTCTGAAGTACTGTCTCTGTGTTTTATTTTGAAAATTCATAACTTCCCTTGTTTGTGGGCATGGTACCGTTACCTGGTCCAACTTGAAATATATTTTATGCTTTCTTGTCAGGGTATCCAGAATGGATTTGGAGAACAAATGTTACGACTCATCAGGTGGATGGAGATCGGTAGCAAGACGTAGAAAAGGAGATAGATTACACAGGCTTAATGTAGAGTGTGGTGATGGTGCCAAGTATATGTCATACATCAAGGTGTTCATCTTATTTTGAATCATATGAAAATTTTTGGGTGCCATAATGGATTTTCTGTTCTTTTTCTTCTTAGCACATTGATTTCGTTACAAGAAACAGACATTCTCATTGATTTTCTAGTTTCACTTTCGGGAGCTTCGCTTCTTTGTACCCCATCCATTGCATAAGAACTGGTATGCTCAAACTTTTATCAGAAGTGTCACTTTTAGGGTCCAAAATATGTGATTTATTTAGATGCAGAAGAAGCCAGGATACATTAAGTAAAAAGGGGGTACCTATACCAATGCAGTTTCTGGAACAAAGCCCACAACAATATCACTTTAACTTTAGATTTCAGACACAGAAATACTGCCACAGTTCACATAACTCTGGTTTGGGAATGTAATGAATATTCTCTTAACCAATCTAAAGCAATTACGTAGCCCTAATAAAATGAAGTCTAAAGTGCACCATGATTCAATACTTCTTTATGTTTTGATTCCTTGCTGGAGTACAAATATTTTTTAGGGTATAACTAGACTTTTCTCCCTCTGTGCACATGGCCAAGCAGGCTTAGTACTGGGCTTGCACATTTAATTGGAATACAAGCTCTGATTATGTGTGGGAACCATAGTATCATAAAGGTCCCAAATCTGATTTTCGAAACTTCTGATTCTTTCTTTTTTCCTGATAGTCTGGCATTGCTTTTGTCAGGTCAGCAAGGAGCAGCATCAGCGAGTTAAAAGCAGTATGAAACACTCTAACACCAGCATTCAGCCGAGGTCTCTTAATAATGTACTGGGGAATCTTGATAGTTTCTGTGTTCAACCATATGAAATGTTTGAGGAAGAGGAGAGACAGAAGCTGCGGGAGCACTGGTTTGTGCCTTGCCTTACAGACAAAGGTTTCTTATATGCGTATTTGATCTTACAAGATTCACTGTTTTTCTCCAGGTTGCATTTGGCAAAGAAAGATCTCTCTGCAGGCTTTGAGAATTGGAAACATTGGCGAGCTGCCAAGTGGCAATTGACAAAGTCTTTGAGGAAAGAAATGGAAGATAAATGGAAGTCGAATGGTCAGTCGGTTTTGAATCTGTACAATCAAGATGAAGAGAATGAAGAAAGTCGTATCTTGATACTTCATGGCACTTGCAATGCAACTTCAGATGATGGGATTGTGAATGCAACGAAGGTCAACATGATCTCTTTCTTGTCTGTGTTTTTGCTTTATCGGTTACTGGGGATCTTCATAAACATCTTGGAATAAGCAAAATTCTCAAGCCATCTTTTCTGTAACATGTAATTCCTGTCTTTTAGTGCCTTTGTTTAAAACTTATTTGAGTTCATAATTGGTGCTCAGGTTGAAGAGAAAGAGCAATTGCTTAGTAATCTGCATCATGAACGACAGGCTGATGGAGAAAAAGATGAACTTTCAATCCCACCTGAGGTTTGCAGAGTCGCTTTTTTTTTTTTTATGCGAGTCATTTGGGATATCTAAGAACTATCCAACTTGTGTTTATATACTGAAATACCTTTCCTGGTTGTTTCTCCCAGGTAGGCCTAAAGTTATTGTTTGTTAAATTCTGGGTTTACATTGTGATGTCCAGGATAATGAGGAACAAAATGCTGATCCCATATTCCAGTCGGTGGCAGATCTTAATGCAACAAATCATGAAACAGCAATGCAGATTGAACATACAGATGAATCTAGTCAAGACTCTGCTCACAATCGGCATCTGCCACAGATTGTTATACAAGATGGTGGCGAAAACTTCTGCGCCATGGCCATCAACGCCAATAATGATGTTTTCCCAGAATCAGATGCTTTCCCTTCTAATCTAGGTGAATATACTGAAAATATGAACCATGGAGATGCTCCTGTTGGTGAACAATTTCCTCTTCCCTCTGCTGCTGCCAGTGAAATATGGCCAGCAGTTAGCCTACCAAGTATGTACTATCATCAACCTTCATCTGTAAGCCATGGATATGCTTCTATTAATGCATTGTCACTTGGGCATCCCCAAGTTAGGCGAGACCCATCAAGCCAGGCGATTGTCCTAGAATCTGAGATGCAGCAAAAGGATACTCTTAGAAGTTTTCTGCAGAGACGATCTGATGGTGGTGATTCTTTTTTTTATCCATATGCTAATCAAGACCGTAACGAATTGCTACTGCATTCACTTTTCAAGGATCCAGGGAGCTCTTATCTTCATGAACAGAAGCTCTCTAGGCTAGGTTTTCATCCAGCAGGCAGTGAGGCAATGCTGGGCAGTGGTCAATTTCCCAGGAACTTGTGCTCATCATTGCCGTTGGATCCGAAGCAGAAAAGGCTGGGTGATGTCTCTATGCATCAGAACATTCAAGAAAACATATTTTCAGATGGAGGGGGCCGTTTCTTGATTCCGAGGCAAGAACACTTGTTGCCCCTCAATCATGTTCAGGATTGGCCTGGGAATGGTGGTGTTAACATGCCAATGTTAGCGCCATCCCAGCACCGGTTAAACAGCAGTGGAGAGCTCCCAAGTCAAAATTGGTTTTCTGATGATGAGGTGGTGTGTGATGGGTGGTCATCAGGTGGTGTAGTGCCAAACCAGGAGACAGGGAACGGTAGTCAGGTAGCAGATGAGAGCTTATTTAGCATTTTATCTCAGTGTAATGGGCTGCGTTCAGGTGTCCATTTTGGTTCAACTACAGGTGAGTTTATTCAGCCTGGGAACTATGTTGGGATGGGGCGTGGAGCAAGTGATGGTGTTAACTACATGAGTGGCAACGGAGGTCAATCTGGTGGGGCAAGGGCAAGAGGAGGCAGCAGTTTGGGATGGATAAATGTGCCACGGACATTGCAGGAGGGTGGGGGGAAATCATGGAATGATAAGGGGTTAGGATGATGTTGTAGGAGGGGAGGTCAGGTGTTGGAAATATAGACCAATAGTGTTATAGATGGAAAGGACATATAGTAAGAGTAGTATATCTGATTATGATTAAACTTTTGCAGGATTAATAAGGGTGGGAATGGTTCTGGTCTTCTATTTGTTGTTTTTAAAATTTTGGTGAAGGTCTGTCTACTTGCCATTCTGAGTGAATCTGATGTTGAAAATGAGGGATGAATGGAAAGCAATAGCAATCTATTTGAGAAATAGAAAAAGAGAAGAACGTTTGTTAGCTTAAAACATTCCTTTTTATTATTTATGGTTGGTAAATATCCATCTTAATTATTATATTAATTTCTCTCTTGCAATTTTAAACAATAATAAATTTGACAATAAGCAGCAGAATCATCGTCATCATCCATCATTGTTATCGGTATTTAGATATTATAACAAACAATATGTAAGAATATACCAAGTTCGGATGTTTTTTGGATTATCACGTAATATGTATGATATATATATATATATATATATATATATAGAGTGAGAGAGAGAGAGAGAGAGAGAGAGAATTCAAAGCTCAAATATACAAAAATAATATGAACTCTTATTATTATTATGCAAAGATATAGAGAGAGCAAGCAAAGGGTAAATCAAAAAGCATATGTAATGTGGGAGATCGGTAGATCAAAATCTTAAGTTTTACAAGAAAAAACTACTTGTAAGCGACTATAAAAATCTTAAGTTTTACGTGTAACCTCTATACATAGATCAAAAGTAGGGAGATCGGTAGCAGGGGCTAGGAATATGATAACCAATATGAAGAACATACAACGACAAGGCGACATAGAGCGGTGAGGGGAAGTGATAGCGTTGCTTGCAAGGAGTTTATAGGATATAAGGTTTGGAAATGATAAAACTGATTTAGGTTTAAAAAAAAAAAACCTTTTAATCGATTATAAATACTTTTTTTTTTTTGTTAAAAGAATGTAGGTAAATTTTTTTAAAAATTTGATTATTTATTTATTATAAAAATACATTTAAAAAAAGAAAATTTAATAGTTTTTCGAAACAGAAAAGAAAAGTACAAGTTCAAGAAATTAGTATAGTTGTTTGGGTTTTTTTGAAATTTTTCTTTAAAATTTGATGTAGTTGTTGTGATACAACATCAAATTTGACATTTGATGTTATACAATCAAGTCATATGATTTGATCTCTGCATAATTAATGACGTTACCGCACCGAACCGGCAGGAGCAAGGTTGGTTGGGTCCACTCTTGCTACACAAATTCAAATCTCCACGATTTCTCCATATTTGTCGCCCTGAAGAAGAGGAGAGTTGACTCTTAACTCCGTTCGAATCACGGTTGCCGATCATGGCCACTAGGAAAAATCTGACCACAACTAATCACCTCCGTCATGTGGAGTCAATGGCGACTCTGCCATCGGGTGCTGGCAAGATATCAGAGCTGAATGCTGTGATACTCGGTGAGTCTCTTGCATCCGAGGAGGACGATCTCATCTTACCCAGTCCCGATTTCTCCCAACAGGCTTACGTCCCCTCTCCCCAAAAGGTATCATTCCACCCTCTTTCAAACATTAACAGTAACAGATCCTCCGTTCCAAAATTAGAGTGGGTGTTTAGTCAAATACATAAGCTTTGAACTATAGAATTGATAAAAAAAAAAAGGTTTCTTTTCATTATTGAGAAAGAATTGGTGGCTACATTACCCTATTAAGATATATTACAATGAAAATATCTTGACCTAAAAAAGAAAAATAAGACAGAAATCGAATTTCAATGAACGGTTCTACTTTGAATTTTAAAATACGAAGTGAACTCTAATCATAAGAAGGAAGGAAGATTCGGAGCCTTATTCTCATTACACCCTTTGGTAAACTGGCATTACTATCTTTTAATGAACATTTTCATCATATATCTGAAAAACTGATGATCCGGGGCACTATTTCAGTACTTGGAGATGTACAAGAGGTCAATCCAAGACACTGCTGGCTTTTGGTCTGATATTGCATTGGAATTCTATTGGAAAGAGAAATGGGGTCAACAGGTTTACTCAGAGAATCTCGATGTCACAAAAGGGAATATCAACATTCAGGTAAATAGTTCTCTACTTTTCCCGGATTCTGCTTCTTTGATCTTATATCACACGCATAACCAGCTGATGGTCATTCCTATCTATCTATCTATCTATCTCGCTACTCAGTGGTTCAAGGGTGGTATCACCAATATCTGCTATAACTGCTTGGATAAAAACATAGATTCTGGGAATGGCGATAAAATTGCAATTCATTGGGAAGGAAATGAGCCTGATCTGGATGGCTCATTGACTTACAGACAACTGCTTGAGAGAGTTTGCCAGGTTTTATGCTTTCACAGCTTCTTTTACTTTCTCTGTTATTGTGTATACACGTTATTAAATTGTTGTTACATTTTCCATCCTTTTGACAGCTTGCAAATTTTTTGAAAGACAATGGTGTTAAAAAGGGTGATACTGTAATTATTTACTTACCCATGCTCATGGAACTGCCAATCGCGATGCTGGCATGCGCCCGCATTGGTGCCGTTCACTCGGTACTGCTTAGCAATGCCTTTCACATCCTATAATAACTATCTATATTTTATTTCTTGATCATCTAGAAAAATTTAACACCTAGTTACATTTGATTTTCAGGTTGTTTTTGCTGGATATTCTGCAGAATCGCTTCTCCAAAGAATTATGGATTGCAAACCAAAGATTGTGGTAACTTGCAATGCGGTTAGAAGAGGGAATAAAATAATCAATCTCAAAGACATTGTTGACGCTGCACTCTCAGAATCATCTCAAAATGGAATCTCTGTAGGTGAACTTCTGTCCTTAAGTTGAGCTATTTGCAGAGGTTTACGTTTCATTAGTGGAGTAAGTACATGTATATGTTGGATTTTAAAAATCTTGGGATGCAAAAGTTGAGGAACTTAAACAAAATGAGAGAATGGATTTAAACATTTTGCAAACCATCTAATCTTAATTCATCAAAATTTTTTTATAGGTATATCCGAATAAGCTTACCCAGGGTCTTGGTTTTGACTTATATTTGAAAATATGTGATTTAGACTTGAGAATCGGTTTTTAAACCATTTTATTTTCTTGTATAGGCGGGGAATTAACATGTTTCTAGGTTACGAGACGATTTTCGGCCTGAAAATATTTGTTGGTTAAGGTACACATTTGCAAGTTGAAAATCAAAACGCCTTTCATGGCAGCTTGAAAAACCAAAATCCCCCCTTGATAGAATCAAGTTAATGCTTACTCTGTGTTCTCATTGTAACCCCCTTAACCACAGGGATGGTACTGTACTAAACACATGGATATAAAGGAAATAACATAATTTATATGGGCTCTTGGTTTGGATGCTGGATTTTGTTACTGGGAAATACAAACTTAAATCATGTTCTTGAGTGCGTGTAAATCATCCTTTCCAATCCTTTAAAGAAAAAAACAAACAAAATCCTTACCATGTTATTGATGTTTAAAGTTTTTCTTTTTACGTATTCGCTTCTCTGAACATAAATTGGTTGGGGGGCATAAACAGTGTATAATACAAAAACAAAACTAAATACACAGGCAAAACTTATGCAAAATAAAAATTTATCACTTCCTATCTGTTTCCCTCGTGCAAAATCACCAAGTTTTTCATTTTGCTGGTACCAAAAACACAAGGATCTTGGGTCACCTATAATTTCTCACGGAAAACAGAAATGAGCCGCTTTATGTCTCTCTCTCTCTCACTCTCACTCTCAAACACACACAATGCCTTTTATTACTTATCAACTCCAGAATGTGCTATGTCATGACAGGAGTCTTCACCTGAGATTATCTCTTTCAAACCCCATCCTTTAGCCATGAATAAGAGAGTTCTCTCCTGAAAGGGTAGTGACAATGTAAAATGTTCCTTTTTGTTATGTATTAATTTTGTCATATGACATAAATATATAAGAGTATTTGGTTAGGTTTTAATTCACCCTTGAAAGAAGGTCATGTGCACAGAGATGGACATTATTTGTAGTTCTTTTGGACAGGAAAGAGGGGTTTAGAAACACTTAGAAAATTAAGGAACTTACTTCAATTTGAAGTCTAATGACCTTATTAAGGTTAAGCTTTGGAAACCATTTTCCCTTTAATGTATATGACACTTAAATTCAAATATCTCGCACAATAATGATGTATCTTTGACATAAACTAAACCTCAGAGAGGAAAGCAAAGTCTAATGGTAATGAACAAAATAAATGTCCAGGAAGCTACTAATAAATTTAATGCCTAAGTTGGTCAACAATAGTTACATGGAGGAAACAAAAGAAGCCAGTATTGAGCAGGAAGTCCCACCTGAGGATACTAATAATCAACAAGATACAAAAGAAGAGGAGTCTTACCTAGAACCAAAGGCCTGATATAGTACTAACCCGTTTCGGAACACATGTAATGATCTAAATTATAAACAGGACAATAATAATTTTAAACTCATTAAATCTTGCTGCTAACAGGGACCTTCGATCTCTTGTTTTTTTACTGTGCTAGTAGTTGATGTTTTCACAACACATCTATTTTACATTTCCATGACCTTGTTTTCTCTCTGTCAAAAACAGATTCATGCTTGACGTACGAAAATGAATCAGCCATGAAGAAGGAAGCTACTAAATGGCAAAAAGGAAGAGATGTTTGGTGGCAGGTAGTAATTCTATGTGGTTTATACTCTACTCTTAACTTCTTTTCTTGCACAGTGTAAAGAACAAAGGATGCTCTATTAGAGGTGGGCATGAGGTGTCCAAAAATATCCTGTCTGGTCAATGACCTAGTAGTCAAAGTGGTCCGATAAAAGCCTGGACCGGTCCCGATCTGGCAGACTAGGGACCAATTAAGAATTGGCAGTCCAGACAGGTCCGGTCTTGGTAGTGCTTTGGCCTAGCCCGTTTGGTCTGGGCCTCTGTCTGATATCTTTGATGTAATACAATAACATAAACTATATTGTATACATTATTAATTATTATACATGATTAATTTTGCATACGCTGCCTATTGCCCCTTCTTTAAGTTTGGAGACTTCTGATCTTATATTTTTTTCTTTACTTTTGTGGGTCTTTTGCACATATGCTAAACCATTTAATTTCTAAGTTATCATTATATGATCATGTGCATTAAACTTCTAGGCTCTTTTAGAAATGTCTTAGGGATGTATGGGTAACATGTTGGACTTTTCATATATGAAGTTGGATGCAAAATTTTTCCACGTCGATCACTGTTGCATTACATCAAGAAGGAGCCGAAGAGACTTTTACAACAGTTTTTGAAGGAAGGGGATGCCTAATCTTGGCATATCATCTCATTTTTTATGATATGTGTTTCTCTGGAACGGACACAGGTGGAAAAACAATTATCTTTTATATGTTTGTCATGTCTTCTTGGCCTTTTGGAGATCTGGGTTGTTCCTCTTTCTGTTGAAAACATATGTATTGTTAAACTGTAACTTTTTAATCCTCACGCTTGGTATTGGTAGTGGTTCAATCTTCATAAGCATGCTTCATGTTGGACTATCTTTCTGATTGTAGCTCAGTAGTTCACTTGCCTTCTAATTTTTCCAGGATGTCGTTCCAAAATACGCTACTAAGTGTGATGTGGAGTGGGTTGATGCGGAGGATCCACTTTTCCTTCTTTATACTAGTGGAAGTACTGGAAAGCCCAAGGTATTTAAGTTCCTTATCATCCTGAAGTATCTTTTTCTTTTTGGTTTGTGGTCGAGTTCTATAATGAATCATGCCTGTGCATTTGATAGGGTGTTCTGCATACTACAGGAGGATACATGATATACACTGCAACAACATTCAAATATGCATTCGACTATAAAGAATCTGATATATACTGGTATGTCTTAATTTCTGAAAATCTAGTTTATCCTGATTCTGGGAAAAATACTAATATGTAGTGGCATCACATTGCGTACTTCCAAAAGGAAGATCTATCAATTGTATACCTATGTTCTAATAAAAATATTAATTAAAAAGTTACATCATATATTAATCAAATTAGTTAACAAAGGTCATTAGGAAAAGTTGAGGTTAACGTTTTCTTCGTCAAATTCCCTTTTTTCTCTCGTCCCAAATTAATCATTTTTAATAGTTAATTTAATCAAAATTGGAAGAAGATGATGTAATTAATATTATTGCAAGTGTAAGCATGTAGCTAATAAATTTTGTTTTGTTTTAGTATGTAGTTATAAAACTGTGAAACTGCGACGTGCTTATCTATTTCTCCTTTGTAAGCTGATGTTTCATTGCATAGAGAAAACCTGATATCTAACAAGGGATTTAGTACATTTTTGTTTTCATACATAGGGATGCCCCATTCAATACAAGCAGTCAATTTCATCCCCTGGCTTGCACGAGTGTGCTCTCCTCACCTTCTAACCATATTATAGGTTAACCAAAACCCCTTAATCTCGGCTAAATCACAATTACACCAAATGATTGATGTAAAATCACCAACAGATTTCAGTTTCATACATAGGGACGTGTCATCCACTACAAGCAGTCAATTTTATCTCCTGGCTTTCTGATGGTGTTTGTAATATATCATAATCAATTTTAAAATGGTTTCTAAGTTTGCTTCTTTGTCTTCTCTCGCATGTGTGCTTAGACTGCTAGGTTCTATTTCCACCCGTATACAAAGCATATTCTGATATCTTTGAGAGCCATCTTGGATAGGATAAGTGAACACTGTGCAAAGGGAAGAGGCTTAAACATGTTAACCAACTGATACTAAGATCGAATAGGCATTTGTTTCTTAACTGAGATGTTAGAGTTATGTTTTAGAGGCTGAATGTGAAGCCTACCTGCATGACAATGGACTTCATGATGAACAGGGTTATATGGGAGGCTAGTTGGAAGCTAAATTATTAGAGTCACTAGGTCCAATATTATCTTTGTCGTGTGTATAGTGAGTTAGTTCATAGCATCTCCTTGTACCGATCGAGATCAACTTCAAGTATCTCAAATGTGCTCTAGAGTGAGGTATTTTGTATACTGATTATAGACATACCATGGTTGCAGATTCCTGATGCCTACGATGCAGGTTCTCTGTGCAAGAATAGATCTAATGTGACACATTGTGTATCCTTTTGATTAACCTGACATCTTGGAAAATATGAAGCATAATTGTTTCTCAATAGCTGTACACAAGTCTTGAATGTTGGGTTCAATAACAATGTTATGTAGTAACACACTGAGAGGAGAGGCCCAAAGAGTCAGGCAGTCAAGAGCTGCCGTTGTACTTGTTCACTCATTGTGGAAGTAGTGAGCCCACATGAGCACGCCAATTTAACATGGCTCCATACCCTGTAGCTTGGGTAAGGTGGAGTAGACATAGGGTTTGTTGCAACACTCCTCAAGTTAGAACATAGATGATAGAAGTCAATCATGCCCAACTACCTTCTCGTGAACAAAGTGGCAGTGTACTAACAAGTCTGTAAGGTTCAGGCATTTCACTTAACTATGTTAAAGGGCATAGCCATTGTTAAGAGGCGGTATCTACACCCTCTTGATTGAAACCGTTTCCTTTGGTAGTCGGATTTCTAATTAGTTTTTGCTGCTTTGGTGTTATCCTATACATTTTCAATAGGTTGGTGTATATATATTTGAAGCTAGTTAAGCATTTTCCTCTGCTAATAACTTACACTATTGTGTCTGTCCAAGAAATGGACAGAAAGTGCTAACACTTGTTTCCTCTGAAATTCTAGGTGTACAGCCGACTGTGGTTGGATTACTGGACACAGCTATGTTACTTATGGACCTCTGCTTAATGGAGCAACAACTGTAGTTTATGAAGGGGTAAAGCAATTCAGTTTAGGTGTATTGTCCTGATAACCAGGGGTTCAGCATTCAGGGTTACAGATAATCTAATACAATGGTTATCATCTTATGATGCATTGCATTAAGGATGTTCATTTTTCTGTCATGCTTTCATGTTGAAAGGAAAACGTTTTGGTCTTCTCAGCACATTGAAATCACTATAATTTAACAGAAGGATTAAGATGTTAATTGATACCTATCAAGTGTTAAATAGTTGAGATCTTCATGTTATTTTTGGAAAATACTGGCATATGTACATGTCTACGATTTTATAATAAGTTGTTTCTGATAGTTTAACTAACCTTAATATATTTTCTTGAACTCCACTTTTAAATATTTGCATGATAAATGATAAATTTGTGCAGAACTTTGATACGTTTTTAACATCATGCTCTTACTATTAGTTCTTACTCTATACAATATATGCATCATTTCAGTGAGCTAAATTTCCAGGAGAGACCCAACTTTCTGTTTCTTAAAAACAACGAGAGACTCCTATAGCTCATTTAAGAAAATGTGAAAGGGAAAATTTTCTTGTTGGAAGACCGAATGAATAGTTTCTATTCAGCACATGTGTTTTGGGGACAGTGTGAATGTGTAGTCACAATCAGCTTATAGGTTGTGTGGATTACTTTCTGTTGTTAGAATATGTAAATATTCTCTAGGATTTTGTAAATATTTCCCAGTATCTTTTTGATAGTTTCCTGATATGTACCTCCCATAACCTTTGTATATATATTTATCTTAATGGAATGAACAGCTGAGGATGTTTGAAAATATGAAGAAGTTAAAAAATAGCCATGGATATCAGCACAAAAGAATATAAATGAGATCACCAACACATTAGAATGGACCAATAACTGAAGTCAAGACACGTCTTTTTCTTAGATTGGGTGTCTTGACTTTTGGGTTTATGTTTTATTGAACTAGGAACTTTTGATATGAGATAACATCTTTTGACACTGTAAATAAATGCTACCTGCAGGTTCCTAACTACCCAGATTCTGGACGCTGCTGGGACATTGTTGACAAGTACAAGGTGACGATATTCTACACTGCTCCTACACTGGTGCGGTCTCTTATGCGTGACGGCAACGAGGCAAGGGGTCTCTTCTTCTGTGTATATCTGATGTGTTATACCTATTTATGTGATCCTATCTGGTTTGGATATTTTGTTTAATCATATATCTTTTACTCCCTGCTTACATCACGTCTCAGCATCAACAAGAAAACAACCCAGAAATCTTTGTTATCAACAATATAGATAGATGCTAAATCAAGATAATATAGTTCTTTGCATTGTTATTCATTACTAATGTTACTTGGCTATTTGGCTCTTCTCCAATATCTCCATAATCCACTTCTCATGTAAATTATTACAAAGGGTGGAAGGCCACATCTATGTATACTTCCAATGAGTTGAATTGTATATTTTAGTCAGAAGTGCAGTATTCAGCATGTAATATGTACTGGGCCTGCAGTTAACTAAACAAGGGTCTATTTTTCGGCTTGCAGAATGATATATAAAAAGATAAAGTAACTTTTTTGGATTCTGAGTGGATGATAGTAACAAGACATCAAGACCTCGTGTCATCCACAACAATTAAGGCCTCTGTATGCCTGTCCCACCAAAGCCTCTGTAATAGGGCACAATCTCAAAGTATCATGCCACCTCTTAAGTTAGTATTTCCATAAGAAGTATTTGCACCTAGTGGCTTTGTCTCTATGGCAACAATACTCATACCAGACTAAATGCTTATTGTTAAAACATTAATCCCTGTTTTGGATATGAAAGACTTAGGAGTATAATGAATTAGAAAGTGAATAGCTTTGAAGAATTCTTCCAAGCTGGATTTTCGTCCAGTATTTCCTCCAAAAGTCTTTTGTGCTGGTGTTCTACATGGTGCACCCCTAGGAGTTGCTACCAGATCTGACTTCTTACCAAGGGAAATGGAGGATGGTCAAAATATGATGATTGATGGAAGGTGAAAATTAGTCTGGCAAGCAACAACAGGGTGGCTTGGCTTAAAAGAAGTCAAATGGTACCGTGGATAGATACAAAGACCAGTTGCTTGCCCAATGCTTTCTCAGATATGCATTGACAACATGGAATGCTTCTAGTAAAGATAATGTAATGTATGGTGGTGAGAGAGTATGCTATATAAACAACATAGAAAAAATCATGAAGCCGTACCCGACAGTGGCTTCTCATCCAAGAGGTCTAACAAAATCAACAATGTTTATACACTAACACTAGAATCATATTTCACTAAATTGTCTTAGAGAGTTTATTACTTTACCGAGTATTACTTTAAAGAGGAAAGAAAGAGAGAGAGAGGTGTAATCTTGTGTGTTCTTGACCATGCAGTATGTTACTCGCTATTCTCGTAAATCTTTACGCGTCCTTGGTAGTGTTGGTGAGCCGATCAACCCAAGTGCATGGAGGTTCTTTCCCAAATCAACTTCCAATTGTTTCTTCAGAAGACGATGTTTTTGTATGTGCTCCATTATAAAATTTATTTTTTTGACTTGACAGGTGGTTTTTCAATGTAGTTGGAGATTCAAGGTGTCCCATATCAGATACCTGGTGGCAAACAGAGACGGGGGGCTTCATGGTATACACTTGTATAAATATTTTTTCATCTGTCATATATTCATATGCCATTAATGTCAAACTATTATTGGCGTTCACCATCATTCCCTCCAGATTACTCCCTTGCCGGGCGCATGGCCTCTGAAACCTGGTTCTGCCACTTTCCCATTTTTCGGGGTTCAGGTATCCTACAGACGATTGAACTGCATATGTTTCACCATTATTATTTGATCTTTTCTAACTCTCTTTTTCCTACCTCCCTAAAAAAATTCAGCCTGTCATAGTGGATGAGAAGGGAAATGAAATTGAAGGTGAGTGCAGCGGCTATTTATGTGTTAAAAGCTCATGGCCAGGGGCATTCAGGACTCTCTATGGTGATCATGAGAGATATGAAACGACTTATTTCAGGGCGTTCCCTGGCTATTATTTTAGTGGTGATGGCTGCAGTAGGTAATAACGTGTTGAGTATCATAAAATTTCGTTTATGTGTTAGTTTTCATATGTGAAACATGCCCACATGGACACATTTACAGCACCTTGTGAAGTTTCAACCACATACCCTGGGTAACTTGAGTGAGGTCGATACTTTCTGTCAAAAAGCCTCTTGGTATATATCCGTCATGTTTAGATGATTCTTTCCTAATCTGTTTTACGTTTTCTTCTCTTACGTCTTCAAATATGTCGTTAGCTAGAACGTTTAATTGTGTTTTAGGGACAAGGATGGATATCATTGGCTTACAGGGAGAGTTGATGATGTAATTAATGTCAGGTATCTTCATTAACTCGTCGTTTATGTATCTATATCTCTCCTATATATCCAAGTACCAATCCTTTTCTTTAACTGTATTAAGTTTTTGTGGACAACTGTTAGCACCCAAAACAATGAATTTAGACTGAAGAAGGAAAAATAAAAAGAATAAGGTAGAACATGACAAAAATAGACTTGTCAAATCGCCAACTTGGACATGTTGAATTTGGCAATTGAATCGAATAATCTCATGAATGAGTTTTTTTATCATGCTGCACATAGTTGTTAAAAGCGCTTCTGCCTAGGCTCTGAGGCTCATGAGTCTCAAGGTCATGGGCTTTTTTCAAGTTAAGGCTTAGCGTAACGAGGCTCACTAAGGCACTGCACCTTGTGGGCCTAGGTGCGCCTCATAAAGAGTTACTAAATACCTAGTTAAACCCTAAAATTAAATAAGTTTTCTCATCTTCCCATCTCTTAGATTTCTTAAGGAAGTGTTATTAAATAGATGACATAAGTCAAACCCTAATATTAAATACTAAGTCCTTAGAACTTCAAGTCTCCTTCTCTATAAATACCCAGACCTTAAAACTTCTTCATGGCTCACGCTTAAAACCCTTCTGCCTCTATCGAAGTACTATTGGTTGTTGCATTGGAGACTTGTTGTGTGTAACTATGTGTGTGAGTGTGTTTGTGTGTATTGATAACTTGCGCCTCGCATTCCTGAGCCCCGGGCCTCACGCCTACTCCTTGCACGTAGGCCCCACGACCCCGTTGCGCCTAAGTGCGCCTTGAGCCTTAAACAACTTTGATGCTGCATCAACTACTATGTGTATGTGAAGAGAGAAATCATTTAAATTCAAATTTGAATGTGAAGTTAGAGGAAGTTGGATGCATACTAAAGGACACTTGCATTTGTTGGACACTTTTTGATCTCCCAAGCTTTGGAAGGACTTACATGTATGCAATAATCACTCACCAATAGCAACCAMKTYYWMYWWTTWWCTTTTACTTTCTGATCTTTGCAAATTTACTTTTCATGTTTTAGAATGGGGAATGATGGTCTTGGAAGCTATAGGAGATTTACTAATATTTTAGTTAGATCAGATGAACTCTTAAAGTTCAATTCAGGCTAATGAGTTCATAATCAATTTCAAGTAATCCAATTAAAAGACCTTTTGTCCTGCCAAAACCCCTAGTCCTTCGAGATAGGCATGCAAACGATGTGTTGCCACCATGCTGTTTGACAATTTTGCTATTAATGTTATATCATATTAACCTGTTGATTTTTTTTTAATGAACCCTTGGTGTAAATTTGTTTACATGAAACAGGTTTAAAAATATAAATTGTGGACATGTTCATAAAATGAGCCGTACATAAACACAGTTAAATGTTGGTGATGGTAAAGACAACCCCAGTGAAAGCCGCAAAGAATAAACAAAGATATAGTAATGCAAATAACCTCATATCTATCACTCCTTAAGTGAGAGCATGTATATCAAAGATGCTCAACATGTCATGTATAAGGTTATTTGTGACCTCAAAGTGGCTTCCTCATAATCATCAACTTTTTCTTTGGAACTACTCAAACTGGTTCACAGGAGTCAGGAACCGAGAGCCACTTTCTTTCAGAGAAAGTAACAATCAACCTTGGTGTGCATGATGTGCTATAATATGTGGTTTTAGGATATATGCATGAAATCTCCAGACCAACCCCCTGTCCCTTGTCTCCACAATCCGTTCCACGCCTGTTCTTGCAGAGTCATACCTCATCCCAATGTCTGTATCATGACATCCATGTGTTGATAGAAGCAATGCATGAGTATGACGAGCGTTAAGAGTTGTCATATAACCAGGAGGTTGTTCTTGTATCATATATCCTGAGTTCTGCTTTTATTTATTAGTTACCACTTTTCAATATGAACAGTGGACACCGTATTGGGACGACAGAAGTTGAATCCGCTCTTGTTTCACATCCCCACTGTGCTGAAGCAGCTGTTGTTGGTGTTGAGCATGAGGTACCTTTCTGCATGTTATGTGCATATGGTACTGTCTTCTCAGCAAGTGTTGTTGCATACGCTTGAGCAATTCATCATCTGATTTCTCTTCAGGTCAAAGGGCAGGGCATATATGCATTTGTTACTCTGGTGGAGGGTGTTCCATACAGCCAAGACCTCCGCAAAAGCCTCGTGCTTGTGGTTCGAAACCAAGTAAGTTGTTATTTATTTGGCCTTTTAACCTGGTAAAATCTTTTTATATATGTTAAATGGCTACTATGAATGTTACCGAGCAAATCTGTGACCTTATTTTACCTCTGAGTATCTTAAAATTGCAAATTGATGAAGTTCCAACATATTTTCAACTACTCTGTCTTCAAGCTTCACCACTTAAGGTGAACTACGACTGTCCATTATGTTTCTAGGCCTGGAGAATCTCATCTTTGAATAGTTGAAGCGTCACTCAGAATCCTTTGGTTCAGCAAAAATCATCGGATGTTAAAAACCATGTACAGGTTTTTTATGTACCATTTTTTTGGAAAAGGCTGGTTTAGTTGCTGGAAAATATACATTACCCCTCCCCTCGTCCCATAATAGATGTCTACGATAAAAAAACACAACAATTTTACCCTTATAAATGTTCCAACAAATTCTTCGAACACTTTTTCTCCCACTAATGAATTTCTCCATCTCATCAACTCATTGTAGAGGGTCAGAAGAAAAGCTAGATGAGGAACAAACTCCATTCACAAAAGGACATCATTATATAAAATCCCCCTGAAATAAACTACATTCACAAAAGGACATCATTACTTGTCGGAGACACAAAAGTCCACTTTTCGGCAACCTCTTTGTATTGTCATTATCCTAAATACTTAATCCTGTTACTCTTAGGCAAACAATATGGATGATAATGTTAATTGTAACTTCTACTTTTCCAGTCTTGCTAAAGATTCTCACATTCCTTTCTTGCCAAACGAAGTAAACCACAGCACCTAGAAGTAGTCTTTAAACAATAACCCAAATGGGCCTCCCTCTACCTTTGGTTGTAAGGTAGGTGATTATTATGATGAATGGAACAAAGAAAAAAGATAAGGAACAATAAAAGAAACACACAGACTTACTTGGTTCACCAACAGCATGTTGTGGCTAGTCCACAGGCAAGGGAGATTTGATTTTTATTTGCAAATTTTTGGAGTCACATACAGACTAGCTCATATTTTTGCATTGTTTAGTTGAGAACCAGAAATATGGAGATTATATAAGCAAGACTCCACATTCCCTTTGATATTAGGTTACTTACAGAAAAAAGAAGTAAAAGATGACAAAGATGGAGTTGTAACAGACTTGTAAGCCAACGTGCATGAACATTATGAGTTTGAGTAAAGTGCTTTATATTTCAATGTAGAACTTTATTCTGAAGCTGCCTTATTTACATATCAGATTGGAGCATTTGCAGCTCCTGACAAAATTCATTGGGCTCCTAGTCTTCCAAAGACAAGAAGTGGAAAGATAATGAGGAGAATTCTGCGGAAAATTGCCTCTAGGCAGCTAGATGAGCTGGGGGATACAAGCACGCTAGCAGACCCAAGCGTGGTTGATCAGCTTATTGCTCTAGCTGATTCCTAAATTTACCAACTCCATCCCTAGTTCAAAGTCAACAAAGTTGTTTTGGATAATGAATGACAAATTACATTAGACAAGGTACACCAGAAGCTGGGATGGAAATCTATTTTGAAGTTAAATAAATAAATATATATATATATATATATATATATATATAAACACATATATATATATATATATGAGTGAATGCTTTTAGAAGTATGATCCAGAGTGCATATTTTATTTAGATGACCTAAAACTTGTGTATTCAGAGCAGAAAACCGCTATAGGTTCATATTGTGTTGATAATACTGTTGATTTCACTTTTAAAGAAGCAACGATTTTTCCTCTAGTAATTGAATACATTGTAAAATGTTCAACGCAAAAACATGACCCCAAACCGTCTCATCTTTGTCATTCATAATAAGTGCTTTCATAGAAAAAGTTAAACCATTCTGACTTGTAATAAGTTGATAAGTGCTTTTATAGAAAAGCATAAGTTGTTTCAAAAAAACAATCCCAAACACCTCCTAAATTGTCAATCCACCAACCTTATTCTTAAGAGTGGTCATTGCATGCATTTTAAACAATAAAGTTCCATTATTTTCACTATGCACGTTGGGGCTGATGATGTTACTGAACAGAAGCTTTGATAGGCTTCTGATTCATCTTCTTTTATATATATATATTGCATCGTAAAATCATTTTAAAATGACCCCTCCCACATGAACATGATTCACTTGATGATACATTACAAAAAGAAATTGTTATGAATACAACAAATATAATTATCGCTAGATTTGAATCCCCGAATCCCCAAATTCTAATAATAATGACTGAAATTTTAGGAACGCAGAAAACAGAGATAATTTATTATCAGATGATTTGTGAGCAAGAGCATGCCAAATGTTTAAGCACTGCTCTCCTGCCTTGCCTTAAGTACCAGCTCTTCTGTGGTGGTGCCAATGATCTCATTCGCACGTTTAAGACCAACACAATAATACCTTCCTATTGCATCCTAAATTCAGAAACAAAATAATAATAATAATAATAATAATAATAATAATAATAATGATAATAATAATAATAATAATAATAATTATTATTATTATTATAAAGTTGGCATTGGCATTGGCATTGACATAGAAGATAAAAGAAAAGAAAACAAGTAATTCACCTTAACAATAATGCCCAACTTTTCCAATTTCTGGACTGCATCATCCACGTCGAAGTTGCATCTCTCACCAAACTCTTCCTTTATTAGTTCCTCACATTTAATGTCGAGTTCCTGCATCATGCTTATTAATTACTTGTATGCACTGTGCAAATCTGGTCCATATATACACGGAGCAATACCTTTAGAGTGGCTTTGCCTTGTTCCATCAAGATAAAGAAAGAAATGATAACCTCTTTTACCTGGAAATGATTAAACTAACTGATTAAATTAGTTAAGCTCATTATACAAGGAATTTATATCGACTTAAGAAGAAAAAGATTTGTGGCTTGGCCTTGTGAAGTTATACTTGAGCACCATAAATTATGTAAAAGTAAAATAAATTCTTATAGACTTACTTCTTGTTGAATCACATCATCACACAAATGAAGAAGAGTTCCTTTTCCACTATCCAATTGTTTGTCATACATGAACTGTGTAATTAAGTTCTGATATGTATCCATATTTGCTTGAAACCTACATTCAGTTGGATCAAGATTGGTAACTAAAACCATACACATCCCACAATTAATTGGAAAACATAAACAAGACTGACGTGAAGTATATTTTGGCACAATAACCAACTACTGTAGAGATGACGGCAACTATGACCCAAAAGTCAGCTTGAGGCGTCTCGATTGAACCAGTGGCAGCTCCCTGGAAGGAAAAAAAAACAAATTAAAACTTGTAGGAAAAACAAGAGTGAGGAGTTGATCATGATTCAAGATCACTAACCAGGCCCAGTACAGCAGTTGTAAGAAATTTCACCCAGTCCATAGGGGTTAGACTTGGGTTTTTCTTCTCCGGCTGTAAGTACAAATTACAATATATTAAATTAAAGAAAGTCGCTGGTAGATGAAAAAGGACAGATGATGATGATGGTGAAGGAACACTCACTCACCAGGACAATTTCCATATCTGCCATTGGAATTTGTTTTAAATGCTTCACGAAGATTCCTCGCTCCTTTTTTCCCTTGGTGCCGCCTACTCGCCTGCACATTTTAACCCCACCACCAAATGAAATATTTAATGAACTTTGACACTAACTACCAATGCGAATCATACCTGTAAACCACAATTATCCTGTCAAAAGTAGGTTCTTGGATTGTAATCTTACTCGCCAAATTCTGTAAACTGGTAAAAATTAATGTGTCAGTTGTTGGTGATTTTAGTGTCATTAAACATTTTGGTTTAATTGAGATTGACTCGAGATAAAAATAATTTATAGTGGTTTCTGTAATTTTTTTTTGTTACAACAATTTTGGAAGTCCAAGAGATAAATTGTGCTTAATGTTTTTGATTTTTTTACTTGATAGGAGGGGTCTCCCCCTCCATATAAAAAAAGTAGTGCAACCTAGCTATAACAATAAACAAAGAGTTAATAATAGATACAACCTGAAATCCAAATTTTCAATCCGGATGCGCTCAACATACAAGTCATCCTGAAATTCTTGGTCTTCTGTGGTTTCATCGTCTTTCTTAATATCTTTCTTAAATCGTGCACTTAATTTACTTGAAAATATCTTTTCTAGCCTGCAAGCACATTAATTACAACTTTTCTAGATAAGATACTAGTTGTATAATCCACATTCTACAGTTTAAGTTAAATTAGCATTGATTTGTCAGGGAACTTGCCTAGTCACTCTCATGATCCATCCCCATATGCGTGCAATGATCATGTCCACCTTCTCCAAGAAAAAGTAATCAGTCGTACGATCAATTCCAATGCCACGTCGAAAGATTACATACTGCAAAAATCAATGATGAACAAAAGGCATTCAATCCACAAACTATATTCAAGCATTAACCACCGATATACTTTAATATATCATATACCAAGGTTAGGTATACTCAGATATTTCTAAGCTAGTACACCAGCAACACCTTATCTGCAAAGTCAGGAAGGTTTTCTTTAGGATGCTCCGCAAAGTACTTCTTCAGTAGCTTCTTATCAAGCTACATTAAATGAGAATAACATATATTAATAGGTATTAGCAGAAGAATCACCTGAAAATGATTATGAAAAACCATATTCAAGTGCATGGCTTTTAGAAAGGCATGTATAATACCTTTGATTCATCCACTGAGATAGGAAGATTCAGAAGATACTGCCCTGATTGTGCAATTGCAATCTCCTCATTAGTAGCAATCTTAAAATTACTCTTTTCCATTACCTGCATTGATATGAAATAGTGAACTTCATACAAAACACCAAAGAAAGCGTATAGTGCGACATGGTTGACTACCCAGAGAACATAACGAGCATTACTGAATACCAATGTGTATATGTTCCAAACTGTTCCTTGTAATGTCATAAGGGAGCGTAAATTGCGATGGCGAACACAGGAAAACTATGGATGCATTTGAAATATTGGGTTCTGTTTCTATATTCACATGGTCAAGTATAACATTTCATGGTAAGAATGAAGCATGCTACCTTAAACATATAGTTGAGGAAGTTCTGTTCAAGGACATCAATCTCTTCAGAGGATAAATTCTGCTGCTCCAATTTCTGAGCCCCATAGACAGGATCAAAGAGTGCATATAGTTGCTGCAAGTGTACCAAGAAAATCAACTAACAAAATATATATCAAGGACAAGTAGAAATTTTGGAGAAGAGAGTTGATAATACCATAAGATCTTCAAACTGGAGAAGATACCATGCTCGAATCGTGTACTCAACTCTCTTGCAGAGCTTCAAGAACTCTGCCCGGTCAGAACTCTGTTCTGCACGGTATAAACAATTCCAACAAAGATAATATTTAAAATCTACATTTTGCCGAACGCACCATCCTGGTTTAAGAAAATAAAAATGCACTTGGACTTTTGATGATCAATATGCTAAATCAAACTTGATCTATTTGTCATGGAACTCTATAACACATACTAGAAACATACTATAAAACCCAAATAAGTTTGTCACTTGAAAAGTAGTAGAATTGATATAAAAAAGCGATGTATATATCATTTCAGAGAATGTAGTGGTTACAAATGGCATGACAAATAAAATCACACATGTATGTGAAAGTGAATGCGTATATTAATTCATGTTGGTAAGTGATCAAAATCCCAAATTTATAGCCGGGAGCATATGTACCTGAGGCAATAAAAAAACAATGCAGATACATCATTAATTGCGACAGATCCTTTTGCTGACTTGCGAGGATGACAGGTAGAATAAGGTAAAGAGGGATCTTATGAATTCATGCATAGCATTCTCTCTCTCTCTCTCTCTCTCTATATATATATATATACACACACACACACATACACACACACATAAAAGATGCATTATAGTTAACGAAACACAAAGATGGCATTGAGTCGTAGTTGCAGGCAGGTAAGGAAAATAATGGATTTGAAAAGATTTATACATACATACCAATGAGATTGGCCAAAGTCATGATGAGCTTAGGCTTCAAAACTGGAATTACCGATTCACGTTCCAATCGAATGACTTCCTTGTTCTGTTTGGCAGGAATACCCATTTTTTAATGTTTGATCGAATCTCAATCTAATGGAAGGAATGTGGAGAGTTGAAGCATCTCATCTGTTTCACACCAAAATGGATTCAATTAACAAATCCAAACTGTCGATCAATTAATGTCGATGGCTTTGCTTCCTGTTGGTCTCCTTATGCCATGCAACATTTTTTGTAATAAATAAATTATCAAACTTGTAAAAATTAGTTAACTACATTCTTTTAACAAAAAAAAAAATATTTAACTGACTAGAATGGTCTTAAAGTACAAAAAAAACCTAAACAATTTTACCGTTTCCAACCCTATGCCCTTCAAACCCATGTCACCCTATCGGTGCCTGTTTTTAATCATATCGGCTATCACATAGTTGGCCCCTATTATCGATCTCCCTCTTTTTGATCCAGTTTTAGAGGATTACGAGTAGTTATACCTTGAGATCTTTCTAGTTGGTTACATGTAATTTTGGTTAAAATGATTTAAGTAAGCAATTTTTAGAGTTCGATGGTTTATTTTATTAAAAAAAAATGTTCGGAGACTTAATCATTCAAAATGAGAAAGTTTAATGGTTTTTTCATTAAAAAGAGATAGTAGGGGACGTAATCATTTAAAATGAGAAAGTTTAATGGTTTTTTCATTCAAAAAAATAGTACAAAATACTTGATCATTCAAATTGGGATAGTTCTTTAGTTTTTCAAAATTTTTGCCAATTTTAAACGTACCGAAAAGCATGAAAAAGAATATACCTAAAGGTATAAAATTTGGCATTAACTATTGAAGTTATTGTCTGTACAGCAATTTTAAGAACATCTCCAACAGCCATGTTAAAATAGATTTTTTTGAAAATGTTTACGCTAACAACTATACTAAATAGTATATTAAAATAGAGAAAATAAGAGAGATAAAATGTTAGAAAATTTGGTTGATCTAGATCTTAGTTCCAAAACCATATTCATGGTAACTTTTGGAGGTTATTAACTTTTTATTTATAACTCGATGGTTACGTCTAAAAATAAAATAAAATATTGAAGATCCAGATGTTCGTAATCGATTTCATAATAAAATTGGTGATAAAATTTGGAAGGTCATAAGTGTTTTGGTTGCTTATTTTCTGAGATCTAGATTATGTTGGTAGTAATATCGGTTTTTGTAAATCATATTCTGAGAGGCTATAACTATGCTTAGTGAACAAAGGTGGCCGAATTTGGAGGATCAACTAGAGAAATTGTTTCAGTATATATAGACAAAAAGAAAATAAAGAAAAAGGTGATATGTGTTAGATTGGACTGAATTTGCAACAAATGTTAGTTTTGGCCATGTGCTTGACATGTTGCATGTTACTTTTTCAATTAATAACATCTCAAATATTCATTAATGCTTGAGAATTTGGTACCAGAAGAAAAAGAAAAGTTGAAAAAATGAATAAAAATACAAAACTTATATTCTTTAAAGTTTCCCATATGCTTTTCCCAATCTGAAGAATGAATCATCATGATGTTCCAATGTTACGATGAGTATCAACAAATTCCCGAAATAAAGACTTGAGCATCCTGCCACCCTTTCCTTTTCCCTTTCCCCACATATGTCCATCACTGCTTCTGCTCTCAACATAATCAACTGCTGCATCAGCTAGAGCCTTTAGCCATACCGGTGCTAGACTTTCTGCTTCTCCCTGCCTTAAGTACTCACCAGGTAGACTCCGCACCTGCTAAATAATTTCCATTAACCATTTTCTTCTCTCTTTATTGATTTAAAACATAAGATAATATCATGAGTTTGTACGTCCAATAACAAACAACTGTGACAAGGAAAAATAATGCAATTCTGACCGCAGAATGTAGCCATCCATGTAGAGAATCCCAACAGAGAATAGACTTCCACGTTGTTTTCTCACTAAAACTGCATACTGCAGCCAGCTGTTGTAAGATTGTTGCAGACTTGTGAACCTACAAGGACATAGAAAAGAATTTACCGATTTCTGTGACAAAGGGAAGTTCAAAGTTACAAGACTCGAGGTCGAGTGACTTTGAATATTTGAAGAACAATCTCAGTCATGATAAATAATTTTACAACCAGATATCATGTTATCATCACCTTGTGCTAATTTGAATTGGACTCGGATCAATTATCTTATAAAACCATAACAAGTTTGAGATAATGCATGATTTGACGGTAAAGGTCATTCTCTAATCACCTTGACCATATCAATATTAACCGGTAGGAGAAGAAAAGTTATGGTTTCGACAAGCATTTAGAAACAATATAAAATTTGGTTGTTCATCAATATGCTGATGGCAGCAATGTGTATATGCAAAGCCCTCCTGCTTCACAGATAAACTAAAGCCGTACATATCATTCAAGCGTACATATCATTCAAGCCAGTTCTTTTTTCGCATTAGGAGTGACACGTTGTGACAGAACACAACCCGGACACCAGGTGCCCACGTGGCTCATCTAGCTGTCACAAGAAGACACATATGCACATAATATATATATATATATATATATATTATATATTTTTAAGGATTGACTGTTTACCCTTGACATTGCTGAAACACCAAGTAAAGCATACACCACATTCGATACAAGTCCCTCGCCACTGTGAGATATTACATGAACCGCCATGGATGTAATTAATGATTCAGAGTTACATGTGACTGATTCCAGCAACGAATTCAGGCCAAGCTCGAGGAAACCTAAAACAAGGAACAGTTAGAAAATTTACATCCATCACATACCTATGATATCACTGTTATGAGTGGTATGTTTCAACCAATTAAACCATAAGTTCGTACTGATCTCTAGATACAATTAAAAAGGAGGCCTTTGCTTTATCTGCTTCTTCCTCTCCCCAAGAATGAACAATTGGAAAATAAAAAGAGAATATATATACATATATATATATATATAGACGAAGGATCATGTGAGAAGAAGAGTTAAGGTGAGAAGCGTAAGAAGGGATCTCCACCCTTGATCACTTTTAATCTCATGCCCCCCATGAAATGCGTCTTAGAAGGGAAGTGATCCGGTGCATCTCATTAGTGTTGATCTTCAATTAGGATTGATCCAGGGGTGGAGATCCCTTCTCACCATAACTTCCCCTTCTCAGCTGAACCCAACCCGATATATATGTATCTTTTTTGATAGATAGAGAATTATATATTTTGGTATAGAAAAGATGAGGTTATGCAGGCAGCCCTTTCACAACTGGCATAGGCTCTCTATTTGCTTGCAATGCCGGCTCTTCGCCTAGAGGGGTCATTTGTCCCATACTTCAAAAAAAGTTTTAAAGATGGAAGAACTAAGAAAAATACATTAGGAATGAAAAGGAAAAAACTTGGTTACAGAACTGAATGTTAGGCCAACCATTTTAGTATAGCTTACACCTAAAAAAGTGTATTTCTACACTTCCCCTTTCTGTCAATGTTGCCAATTCCTAGAATACTAATGTACCCTCATGTATACACTATACAGTTGCCCAACTACTTTCTTCCTCTCGACTTTTTAGCCACTTCCGGCTTCCTCACATCCACATCTTCTATATTCAGAAGATCTAGGTTTGTGGCACAGCATTTAGCAATGCTAACAGTCTGGTACGGAGTGGAGTGTGGGAATGTTTAGGGTGGGAAATGCTGGGATTGCTTCTCATAGGATTGGGTAAGAGAATCGGAAATGGGATCATAAACCAGGCTTTTGGGCACACAGAAAAGGGTTGGTGTTGGAGGGTAATTCTCAGCTGGAGTTGGGAACGGGATCACTATAGTGGTTAGGACTTGGGACGAAACTTCCTACACAACTAAATGCCCAGCTGTATTCAGGAATCAAGAGAGCTTGGTTTGTGGCAGAGCATTTATACAAAATACAAAACAAATTCTAGCTTTCATAATTGTGTGTTTCATGTCAAAATGCTGTAAGTTTTGGCTTTCCATGCCTTCTGTAGTTCTAAGTTGTAAAGATTCATGTTACAGCATAACTTAAAATCAGATAATCATTCAACAAGATGCCAGATCTAAGACAAGACTCAACTACAGCCTTAAATTGTGCACTTTAGGCTTTTCATTTCCTTAAAGCACGACTTGAACAGAAGTAGAAACAATGGCGCATCAATTATATTGTAAGGGCACAAAACCATAATGAGAGACTGGTACAAATTAAGCTCCACATATTTCAGATAGATTAAGAGTAACCTTTTTTGCTAAATGTCGTTAAAACGGTAGCAAGAAACATGAGAAACTGTAGAAGAATGATGCTCACAAGACATATATGACATTGCTCCAAGCGCTGCTCCACGATGCATTGCTGTACAACATATAGCTGCTTTCTGAAGCGAAACTTCAAGAAGAGGACCAGAAGAAGCTACTACTTCCTGTAATGCATGAAAAAGACTAAGTAAGCATGTATTTTGTCGTACTAACCCAACAAGCCACAGCGTGAAGAAGGGAAGTAGAACTGTTCACATCTATGAGTGTACGATGAAATAGATTGATTAGACCTTCGGAGAGCTACGAAGAAAGATCGTTGTGAAACTACAATAGGCCTCCACAAGATCAGGCTCTTGATCACATACGTACGAAGAATTTAGAGCCATTACTGATGATGCATGTGTAAACCTTTCAAGCGTACTAATGAATAGAGGTCCATATTCCTCCTTATTACCAAATTCTTCAACGACAACAGAAGCTGTAAACGGAGTGACAAAATGAAGGAAATGTAATTTATTGCCAACAGGAGAAGGTAAAAGAGGATCATGTCAGTATCCTGCAGCTTAGTGTACTATCGAAAGTAGTTTGGGTCGACAAATTGTATGTAAAAGTGAGTGAGTCACCAAAAGACTACTATTGCTAGAATAGGTATCAGTCCAATTATGTTATCTTTTGTTATTTTAATGGCATAAGAATATACATAAGTACCAAAGATTGTATCTCTTATCCCAAGGTACGTTCCTACTACTTCCTCCCCTTCCTCTCAATCTCTCCCTTACTGGACTCACAGGATAAAATTGCACACATAATAATATTCTGTTAAGTCATCAAAGAAAAGAGATGTTGAACATTATTTGCAATTACAGAAAATAGTTGATAATAATCCCATTATTGTCCTTATGTGTTTCCAATAATCTCCCCACACAAGGGCATGCACCTAAATTCAGGTAAAAAAAGAGGGAACTCTTGTGAAAACAGAAGGTCATCATGCAATGCCTATGTGATTGACTATCTCCCTTGATGACAATTTCCAAGTGTTCACATTTGCTGTTCAGATTTCATTTTAAGGAAGATCCGCAAGTCCAAGAACCACAATTATTGCACTTGTTTGTTATCTTAATCAAGTTGGTAAAATATTAGACACAGTTATAATTATCAAAATGGAACAGAATACTGAAGGGCTCCCTTTTGCATGCTATAGTGGCAAACTAAGTCACTGTCTATGTCAGTTCTCTAAACAGGTCACCGCATACAATGATTCACCTTCACACTGAAGAATAACGCTTAGGTCCATATACAAAATTCATTGCTTTTAAGAACATTAGTTTAACAATGAAAATCCCAAGTGCAGGGATCTGATACATCAGTGACTTGTACATGTACAACAAGGCGATGATAGTAATAGAGGCTCGTAATTTTTTTTGCCAATTCCAGCAGCAATGTGTCTTGATGGAGATACTGACTTGGCTACCCGGTATAAAAAGCAAACCTTTTTGTTTTATAATCATGGTGAAATATAACATAAATTGTTTTATTTCAGTGTGAGGATGAATGACAATCGCTGTGATACTATAGCAGACTTCATTTCAGGATAAAGAACAAATTTAGAGCGGGGAAGACAGCAGGCATCTCCCGCAACACAATCAGCATTTTTCACCAATGGGGGGTCTAGGAATTTCAACTGGGATGCACTACCAAAACAAATATAAAATTGGATGCGCAGAGTCTATAATAAATTGTTTTTTAGGTTACATTATTCTTCCAGGTATATATGTAGGTCCACGGTGTTGTTCACCACCATCCGAGAAGCAAACCATGTGCATATGCAAGACTCAGAACCAGCACCACTAGGTTACACTAGGCTTATCGCCTTGATCTTAAGATTATTTGACATGTGTGATGTTCCAAATTCAGTAATTTTCTTAATTGCCCTAAATGCACTGACATATTTTGAGGAATCCGGGGAGGAAAAAATGGAAGTGGCGTAAAACAATTAACTAGCCAAGGAAATAAATTAAGATTAATGTTGGAGATGTAAATGAGTTCACAAGAGGTTTTTCTAGAATTAACAATTAAGCTTATAAGCAATTGTTAGGAAGCAAATTTCTCTGTTTTTTAACATATTTCAACGGTTTCAATTTGTGCCAACAGATCTTAATCGAATTATGAGAACAAAAAAATGGCCAATCAATGTGGCAATGACAACGAATGGCAACATACATTCATCATCGTAATGCACGTGTTACCTGTTTTAATGTAGCACTCATGAGTTTGAAATGATGCAAAATTTGCTGATAGATAATCTAAAAGTTTGGGCAACAGTGTCACAAAATGAATGCCTGCAAATCAACAAACATTTTTTCAGAAATTTTCTATTCTTTACAACTGTCCAACATTGAAATCAGCAATACAACTACCTGAGGACTTGATTGCCTGTGAAAGAGCCCGGCATGCCGCCATTGATAAGTTTGCATTTTCAATGTGCTCTGACTGAAAGAATTTCTCAAGCAGAGGCCAGAAACTCCCAAGAACAAAAATTATAGAATTGTCGATATCATGACATGAAGAAAGTGGCATTACAAGATGACTGAAGACAATTCCTATCCTGAAAGTATTCATTTGAAGTTTCATCAAATAACCTCCTATGTAATTAAACCTGAATGTTTTTACAGTGGACGAATTGAGGAGCTTGTATTTGGCATTAGGAATGCAAGCAAGCCAACATCCTCACCAAAGTTGCTTTTAACTATGAATATCAATGCAAGCCTCGTATTTTTAAGGAGTATAATTACTAACAAGTAATAAAGGCAACTCCAATAAAAACTATATCAATGTACCTAAAACATTTCATGCAAGAGAGATCTAACATATGTATCTAGTATGTGATAATTTATGAATAAATATCAGCATTGCTGAAAAATTATGATGATGGTAGAACAAAAAATGAGACCAACTCTGATACGGCCTAACATCTTCAAGATGAGACAAGGCAAATAAGAATGATCAAGCGCCAAGATGGGATGATTTCTCAATGACTAGAACTAGAAGATTGCAGGTATATAGCACATTTGAGGACAAAAGCTGACAACTCTATCCTCTGTAGAAAATGCAGGGGTAACTGGTCTTTGTGATATTGCACAGGAGGCTCAATGATCAAACATCTGATCAGATAAAGCTTTATCTATATAACTTGGGGAACTGTAAACGGAAGACTTGGATAAGAGGCCTCTTAAATAAAGTAGAAAAGAATACTAGACTAAGCACTCTAAAAGCATGAATCCATGTGATGATATTGCAACTTCAAGTGATATTTCAACGATCTTTGTGTCTTGAAACTTCTCTTCAGCCTTGGCAATGCCTCTAATTCCATTTGAACCCCAACTAGTTCGGGTAAAAGGCTTCTTGTGTCGTACTTTAAACTTTACTCTCTATGAAGTCATCAGAATCATGTGTTACTCTTTGCATATGATCCAGAATGAGATGTCGGTGAAATTCACCATGCTCGCCCAATAACGGAACCATAAAATATCAGCAACGTCGGTAATTTTTGAGCAACTAATGGTTAACGTCTTATTGGTGAGGGTGTGCTGGTTTGCACAAAAATTTCACGCATTCGCACAACATAGTTCAAGTAAAACAAAACCACCTAAGGCTAAGAGAAAACCTGAAAAAACCCTTCGCTGCAGAGTTGACAAGATGAGTATAAGCAGCTGGTAGTTGCCTCAAAGAATGGACATGATCCCTGTCAATCTGAATTGTAACAAGTGATGGATTTACCAATGCAAGCACAGAAAACTTAGAGTTAATTTACAACATTAGAGCTTAGACATTTTTCTGATTATGAACAGCTTTGGCTACTGGACCTTACAGATAGTAAGCACCTTCACATACCTTGCATATTCTATTGCCTATGTGGGTGGATTACAGCAAAAGTTTTCTATTTCTTTTTTCCAAAAGAGGGGCCAGAAGAAATCTTACAAGTTTGCCAATTGATTCAAAGCTAGAAGAAAGCAACTTAAGCAGCAAATTGTTTCTCAACTCCGCGCTAGGAAGGTAACCAAGTATCAGAGTAACAGCACCAATAACATCTTCTTCATCTTCCAGAGGTAAGTGTCTCTTCTCCAATCCCTGAAATTGTCTCACAATGGCATACAAAAGTTTTAGCTGTCAAATAAAGAAATAGACAACATTGAGAAGCGAAGGGATGATATACAGAGTAGAACTGTTCACAATATGAGGTAACTAACCTCTCCAATCCACATTAACATTTCTAAACTTGAAGGTTTGTGCATAACTGCAGTAGCATCTTCACAGAACTTCCTGAAGGCAGTTGCACAAGCATGTGAACACAAAGGTTCTGACATACCAGCTGCAAAAAATAAACTGAAAGCAAGAGATCAGCAGAAAACATGAAAGCAAGGAAGTTAGAAAGGCCAACAAGAGGTGGATCATGCTAAGAAGCACAATATACAGAATAATATAAGAAGTTCCATTGAGCAGAAAAAGTTAGAAGATCATTAGCAATTCACGATGTGAAAAATCATGAAAATTCGTGACAAACATTTTTTTCAATTCTGATGAGGGACAGATTCTGCATCTATTTTATCAATTTTTAAAGAAGAGAATCCTTACAGCAATGGCCTCGCATTAGTTATGTAAGAAGACATCCACTTTGAGTAGGAGCCAATAACATCCGCAAGTGACCTGTGTACCTAAAATGAAAGCAAACATCCAAAAGCAAGAATACATTGTCATATTCCAGTTCTTCATTATGAAGTTTCATAAGAAACTACAACATAGTGCAAAGTAGGAAAGTGCTAGCAAATACATACAATGCACATAAAGCCTTTCGGTTCGTATGATGCCCTATCACACAAGATTGTCACCAAGTGCAAGACCATGGAGAGATCAAATGTTTGGCCTTCATGCAGTACTACATCAGCAACCTGGCACAGAAAATGAATCATGAAAAGAAGAATAATGATGAAGGAAACCAATTATAGCAGCTGAATCTTAGCAGTGAACTTCACATAAATGATATCTGCCAATAAGAGATTTGGTACGAGTATAGATCCATATAAATACACATATACTTGTATAAGGTATTAGGAAACTCATCTATAACAGAATGCATTCGGATTCATAAATTAAAATGGAGTCCAATAGAAATCATAAAAGAAATAGTTTTCATTCAGCATTTACAAATCAACTGTCAAGGAGTTTATCAACTTCATAACCAGATATCATAAAAGTACCTTTTCTCTTGCAAGATCACACAATAACATCTATGTAAAAAAAACAGATATTAAAATATCAATCTTATATTTTGTATTATTGGCCTTCAATTCTCCTTTTTAAAGATATCATTGTAGGATCCAAAGAAACTGGTGATTTGACTCATTAATGCACCCGCAAAAGATTGGCGCAATTTAGTTCACAGTTATAGGATACACGTGTATCAGACCTCCCTTTGCTCTAATGCCATGATTTGAATTTGGTATAGTAGATGCCCAATGACAGATTCTACCAGCTATTCATAGTAATTGTAAGAGCCAGCATTAAGAATTTCCAAAGATCTAAAAAGAGGAAGCACTAATCCTAAGAGGAAATAGTTGAAAAAGAGCTGACGGAAAATAGATCTAATGAATACGGTACCTAGAGGTACCTCAACAATCTCAAAATGGTAAATCACAGTACAATCAGTTTTAACATGTATGATTAGACGAAGAGAGTTAATTATAGTTTCATTACAGATGAGTGCCTAAGGTTGGGTTTGGAAACCTCTGAATGAGTTCCCATTCAGAGGCTCTGACTGAAACCCTATTCATTTGTGTGTGAAAACCAAAAAAAGCTCCTCTGAATACGCCAAGCACCTGATGAAATCCAGCAACTCCCCCCTCCTTCAGACGCCTCATTTTCTAATTTTACCCCATTGCTGCTTCACTCTGCATCAATCTGTCCCTGGTTCTCCTCGATCAATGCTTCTGCCGATTTCTTATGTTTGTGCTTTACTATTACTTATCTTGGTGTTAAGTCCTATATTGGTCACCTGTTGAGTTTGGTATAACAGGTGAGACCCAGACCATCAGATCAGTTATTGAGCCTGATGAGATCACAGTTGTTACATATGTTTTGCCTCTCTCTAATTCTTGTTTTAATTAGCTTATTTATTCTATATTAGTTGATATTCACGTTAATTGGAAATGTAATGCAATCAGATCATCCTTGAATACAACAGTGATGTTATGATTTTTATTTGCAAAGATGGTTTCATTTGCAGCAGGTACCGCCAATTGATGTTTTAGAAGTCAAGGAAGATGAAGCCATTGAACTCTTTGAAAGAATGACACAAATGATGCAGTTTCTGGGAGGGCTTTGTTAAGTGGATGTCTTCAAAATGGAATGGCATAGAAGTCTATGAAGATTTTTGTAACATGCTGTTCAAAATGAAATGGCATACAAGTCAATGGAGCTTATGGTAAAAATCCTCACAACTTGTTTACAACTAGGAGTTCTTCAACACGTTGGGCTACAAATTAGTCGAATTCAATTTTAGCTATCCACAAAATCCTCACATCCTCTTTAGAATTATTTTATTCATTTTAGGTTCTCCAGATAAACTCTTATGTGAAGTTGTCATATATTTGTCAATGCTAGAAATTAACGGATGCATTTGTATGCTATGGTAGAACTTTTGTTGGTATCTAGTTCAACCAATTTGTCCCTTCTTATATGTATAAGTTGGCTTTTGGTTCAACAGATATTGAGATTTGGGGCTCAAAGAAAGTTTTATTTATTTTATTTAAAACCCTATTGATTGCATGCATCTTTGCAAGGATTGAAGAAAATAATTTCTTACAAATGATTTATGAAACTTGAATGGGTTCTTTTACCAATACAAATATAAATAATCACTTGGAAACCATCGAATGGGTCTGTGGTGTTTCAAGAACAAAACAGTGTGTCAAACTGTATTTTATGCACTTGTTATATAGCAGCAGTTACTGCTAAGAAATGTAAATCACAGTATGGTAGCCAAGATATACTTTTTCTAAATATATTTGAAGCTATTATGTTGAAATTCAAATTATATTATTTGGTTTCATTTAATATATTTTTTTATATTGTATGTTTTATAAATTCAGAATGTTTGTCAGGACGTATTTCATTTAGCAATATATCATTTAGAAGGTTAAAATTGTAATTTTCGGTTAGTCAAACTGTCCAATATCAAACGATCATTTGTCATTCAACACTTGATCAAGGAAGAGGCTCTTATTTATTTCGGCTCCTTAATCATTCAGTTTTATCAAACAGCCCCCCAAGGCTTCAGGCTGGAGGTTTGTCAAAGTTGAGTTGCCTAAATGCTATAACAAACTGCCATTAAAAAATATGAAAGTTGCACAAGTCCTTGGCACAAAACCAGACTTTCATCTCCAAATTCCCATAAGCAAGGGAGATTTCTCTGGCTAAAGAGAATGCAGATTGCTTTGTCAGCCTAGCCCCCTTAGGCGACCTAGTTGTTATGCCACCCAGAGGATGGCCATGACTCCAAATAATGGAAAAGGTTAAATCAAGACTACTAAAAGACAAAATCAGAGAGCGGTTAGACTGGATTCTGTTTGTAAGCATGGACTGTCTCTTGCCTACTTCCATTATCTCGTAAATTAATTACTAAAGAATTTGCTAATGGAAGAAGAAAGAAACGGATTCCCATCCAAACTACAGTAAGGGCCATTATTTAGAGCAGTAAGATATCCAGATAATAATACAATCCAGTAAAATGAACTACAATGTAGCAGAAGCAACTGACCACATTAAGAGCAGACATTCTGGTTTCCACCTCCTTCCAAGGAATTTGTATGTTTGAAGACAACCAACCACCAAAAAAAATCTGATTCATAATTACAAACTAATATTATCATTTAATATATGAGTTGAAGAGATTCTAACCTCCAAGTGCAAGGCATATTATTTTTGGACTGATATATATTGGAATAGATGCATGCTGATTCAGATATATATGTCGATTAAGGTACTAAAAAGCACCAGCATTAGAAGTAAGCATTATTAGTTCGCAGATTTGGTCTTTACACCCTTCAGCTTGATAGTTACTCACCAAGGGTAGCCTGATTCTTTAGTTGGTTTTTGCATTCCTTGAGGTCTAATGAGTGAATGATTTAAATGGATCTCTTCCCAACACATTCCCCAAAGTTCTTCTCATATGATCTAACTTGGCTTTTGATGTTCAACATGGGCCAAAGAATAATCCTTTCCACATTTCATTTGGCCCAACAGCACAAGGTGGCATCACATGTAGAAGTATGGTTCTATGTTGTGACCAAATTACACATCATCAGTGAAATATGATTGGAGGTCCCAAAAAATGCTAGACAAATGCTGGTGCTTTTTAGCCGGAAACTGTAAACATTCGAAAGCTAACTTTGGAATAGTGGAGCATCAAGGATTCGAGAAAGATGGTTTGCCCCTAGTACCGTCCATCTATATTGTGGGAACTTACCACGGCGAATGCAGGGAATCGTCAAAGGGTCACCTCTAGTAGAACAGAGACTATATCCACATTAAACAATAGAATAATGGCGTAGATTCTTTTTAAGCAGCAAAGTGTGAAGGGAATTTCAACCAGGGACCCTTAAGTATTACAACCCACGAAGCAGGCGAGAAAGCATTCAAGCAAAGCACCTAATAGTAGGATGGATGCAAATATTATGTGCATACCTATTACTTCTGAAAATCTAGCTAGCAAAAAGATAAAATGATTCATCCAACATAGACCAAAATGACAAATTGCATAAAGACAAAGCATAAAACAGATGTTAGTAAGCCTCAATGTCTACCAMCTATCCCATCTTAATCCAAGCAGACATATGCATCGTCATTACTGCATAGAACTAGGAAAAGTTTTAATTAAATCAAAATATCCATTTGAGGCACTTATCAGAACAAAAAGTTTATAGATAAGGAGCAAGGAAGAGAAGCATTGAAAAAAATTAGAACAAGCACCTTTTGCAAAAACACAGCAGACTTCAAAAGTTGGCAAATGTCCACCAAAAGCTCCACCAAATTTTGCCTAAACTGAGCAAGACCATCCGGTAGGTCCCTTGTTGCAGTTTCAACGGTATATGTTGAATCATCCACCTACCACAGAGAATGTCTACTTTAATGTTATTAATCAGGGAATGGATGGTTGATACTAAAGGTGACATGGAGTAACTACTCTACAAGATTTAGAATCCAAATCAAAATGTCTTCAACAAAAATTTAATCGGAAGAAGAAACAACCAATTGGAAGATTCAAGCCAATATTGGCAAGAGAGAGAGAGTCAAGTTATATAGAACCATCCCTCCTAATCCACTAAAAGTATCAGCATGCTTTATGAATTTTCCATTACATGTTATCTCTATAAGAATAATATCTTGTTACTAATGACCAGTGAAAACCATCTAAAGCCATAATATACTCATGCATAAGCTGCATTGGAGTTAGCAAATGCTAATACAATGGTTATAACGGTGTGCTGTTGACACTTGTTTTAGAACACCATTTCTAGTCAGGCAAATTGATTCACTATTATTACTCTCTTTTCTTGCCAAGTTAGAGATAAAATACAACCACCTGGTTCTAGGGCATAGTTTGTAATTAAATATCAATAAAGCAGGTCTCTTATCTCATATCATTTATCTAATTGCTCTTATTTTAAAACAAGAAGAAAACTATTCAAAAAAAAGATTTTCTGATCCCCTTACGAAAATGTCTCTGAGCCAGATCAACTCGGAATTTGACATTTCGAACTAGCAAAGAAAAACTAACTTCTATGGAAGTATAGTTGTGCTTTAATTTTTATTTAACACGTGGAGAATTAGAAAACTCCTAGGAGGGTATATATGCTGGTTAGAAGATTGTAAGCATAAAAAGAAGCATTCTGATCCTCTGTTATGGATGTGGGACCATGGGAGTAAATAAACTGATAGAGAAACATCAGTATCACTACAAGATGAGTATAAGAACTTAGTAGACACTGTATTACCTTAACGCAGAACCAGTACGCAGTAAATTCGAAATACCTGAGAACGCATCAGAAGAGCATCAAGCAATGCTGAAAAAACTGGAGAAAAAACATCTTGAACATGTTTTTTATTTTCTGTTATCGCAGCATCCATTCGAACAATATTGCTCGCAAGACTACACCTAAAATTCAGAAAGAACAGCGATGGTTTACTTATGTAAACAGAAGTACTTTCATTCCTCATGTAACTACAGAACTGCATCTTTGATGACTGCTTTTTTAATATTGACTAAAACGGAAAAAAAAAAAGTTACCAGAACTGCAAAGTTGAGTCTGCAATCTCCCAATCTTGACTTGGAAATGATACACAACTGCCAAAAATACATAAATATACATATAACATGGAAGAAATTTCATGCATGAGAAAAGCTACCAAGTGGATCTTTATGCAGTCTGGGTATCCAGAAGTAGGTTAAAAAATTGTAAACGTGCTCCACAAGTTGAATGTCTCTATTTGTTTCATATCTGAAGTATATCAGCTTCCACAATGCAACTACTTAATGTTCACAAAGACCAAAGAAAATGACACTACTTTAATGAAAAACACCTTCTGTGATATGCTTTGATGTTCATAGAATGCAGCATGTAGAGCCACTGCTTCCCATTTGAGGGCATGCCTTCTATTATCATGCAAGGTATTGTTATAAAAAGGAATTAATTTAAGTTCTGACCTCAAAAGTGCATCCACGAGCACAAGTGCTTCAGAATGGGCTTCCATAATCAAACTTGGATCCTAAACACCAATAAGTAATAAGAATTCATTGTACAGAAGTTGAGAAGGTTGAACCTCCTACTTGCAAGATTTTTGGGTCTTATTCACTATAAGAAAATTGAAATTTGTTCGTGGAAATATGGACATAATATGGAAAGCAAGATACTAAATAAATTACTTACAGCCTGGCCAATCTCCGACATCAAGCATGCAAGACCACTAATTACTTTCTCATCTCCACCACTAAACGCTCGAAGAAGAACATCTTTAAGAAATCCTACTTTGCATATAAGAACTTGTGGCAGTCCCTGTAGAATGGAGAAAAGGTGAAGTAATACAACATAGATTAAAATTTCCAATGACGCGGCGTCAATATATATAGCTGCTTAGCATAGCATTACTTTAGTGACAATCATATTCTGAAAAATAGAAGGAAGGTTGAGATGTGAGATTGATTAAATTCAATTTCACAAGGCAGATATATGAGTTGGTAAGAGGTACAAGGTATTTCTAAAATGTCTTATCCACGAAAGGTACCAAAAGTAGGTAACTTTCAAGTGATGACAAACACAGTAACTACAATAGTGAGACGAATGCAATATGAGAACCTGCCAAATTATACAAGACCTTGTACATGGAAATTATTTATTTTTAATATTGGAAACATATTGATACTGGAAATCAGCAATTCTCAATACTTAGAGGTGTAGTTATATCAAATCTTTAGAATTTAAGCTTCCACAATGTCAACTCAATTTTTATGATCAAAAGATTAACTTGCCAGCTTTATTTCTTGCTATTTATTTGATCAAGTCACTTGGGCTATCATGCTTTATATTTACTATTTTGCCAGCAAAATCTGTTTTAGCCACTTTTTGCTATAAATAGAAAATGGATTTGGTACTACCTATGTCACATCATCGCTTTTTGCCTTTTCGGTGACGTGGGCCACGTGGCACGTATATGCATAAAAATTGTGCAAATAATTTATTAAATTGATTTTAGATTCCACTAAGAATATCAATTATACTTTGATAATTTAACAACAATATTTATTATCAAATAAAATATATTTCTATAATTTTTTATTTATTAAACTAAATATCTTCAAACTATAAATTAATTTTTATTAATATTTTAACAAAGGTTTAAAAATGAAAGAGTAATGTTTATAAGATTATTGATGCATATAGAGTTGCAAAACTGCAATACACATTTATAAAAAGTAGATACACAAATTAGTTTCATAAATAATAATAAAAACTACCTTAAAAATATTTGTAACAAACATAAATACAACTATTTGAATGAATGTTTCATTAAACTATAAAATAATTAATATAATTATTTTTATTCTTTGAAAAATATTATTACATTAATGTTAGGTAATTGATTAATATATTGGTAGTGAAGTATAGTAAAGAATTTAATTGGAATTTTTTAAGTTATAATTAATTAATTAATATACATACATATAGTTTTAAAGCTAATATAGCACTTAAGAAATTGTTGATGCAAAGGGTAATTGCAGAGTAACAGACTTCGAAGGATGCAAACCTCATCCAAAATCAAGTCTCCACACCTATACACTTGATCAACAACGACCAACTCAAAATAACATCGTTGGCCAAGTCAAAAGCTTGTTATAGCTTATGCTTTTATGATTTATGGGATATGCATACCTCATGTCGACCAACTAGTTCGATCAGAACCTCAATTGCCAGATCAAATGAGGACAAAACCTACAACCATCAGGTCAATAACATGTGTAAGTGCAATCATGATATCATTTATGAGGGAATCTGTAATTGAACCAAAAGAAAAGCATAAGAACTGGTTTTCACCTGCACAGAATTGAAAACAAAATTAAGAAGGGGATGGGCTAGTAATGAGACTGGTAAAATTTCTGAGAAGCATCCTGCTCGAACCTATCAATAAGCAGGCAAGGTTCAGATGTAGAAGAGTGTGAAAACAAAGTTATTTTTATCAAATGGACATTCAACAGTGGTTCAAACAGAGAATTCCTGAGCATGATTATGATATATCAAAGATAAAATATTAGGAATAGGTGCCGAGTCCTGTCAATAAATCTCAGAACAATATATACCACGTATTTTCATCTGTTGACGGATTTATAAGACAAAATAAAACTTCGAATGTGATAGACTTGTCCTACCCAACTTAACAAACAACGCAGTATCTTTCTGCTCCTTTCATGTAGTTGTACGACACCATCAAAACTTTCCTCGGATTGCTGCAGTAGGAACTCTAGAACTGCTGATGTATGTGAGAGTAGCTGCTTGGGCAAGGGAATATGTTAGTTGCTAGAGTACCTAAATTAGAGTGACTGCAAAGGATTAAAAGGTCTAGTACCTCTGGGCCGTAGTCACTTCTTTGACCTGACTTGGTTTTATAAGTAGCACACTCGTCTTCAACAACTTCTGGTAAGACTGTGAGCATTTCCAGAACAGCAATATTGCCATCATCCTGACCTTGCAGATTCTGAAGACTGTAAAAGAGCTTCTCGATTGGCTTGTAGTACTCCACAGCATGAAGTACGAGAGTTGATAGAGCCAGACAAATTTGTGTTAAGAGCTACACCAATCCACATCCCCACACCCCCAAAAAAGGAAAACAACACACACATCAGTTTGTTACCAAACCAACAGAACTTAAAAGATTAGACCCTCTTATGTTACGGATATCATGAAAGCCACCACATTGCAAGATGTATGGGTACCAGAAATTCCTTTCAGAAGAAGAGTACCTGGGGTGGACCCAAGCTAAATCTTTTAGCAGCCAAAAGGAGAGCATTAACAAGAGATTCCTTTGCTTCCAGCTGCAGACAATGTCCTTCATTTTGGATCTGGATGCGACAGAATATAGTCAAGATTCATTCTACCATACGCAATATTGGTACAGGCGTACAGCAAGAGATTATACATAGTTAATTAATGGAAATTTGAAACACCACATTCCACAACACTACAAGATACATATTGGAAAAGTTACTAATATATGATGTGGGCGTTCATTTTTTGATATAGAGGGGGGAGGCCCCTCCTATCAAGAGAAAAAAAAACCAAAAACGCTAAAAGCAATAGATTAAGCACTCGGGTGGGGGCAAACCATATCCACCAGAAAGAAACCAAGGCTCCCTGAAGGGAAAGAAAGGAAGAAAACAGGGGCGAGAGGAGAGAAAGACCAACCACTAGTGAAGGTTCCAGGCAAGCCGAGCCCGGACAACATTTGGGGAGGGTTTTATAGTCAAGCTAAGAAGCCTGGACCGGACATCATCAGTAATGGTCTTGACCACCATATCATGAGATCTTCTCTTATTCTTGAAGATACGATTATTTCTTTCCTGCCAGAGGTTATAGACAGTAGCAACAAGCACTAATCTGCGAATGATAGACCAAATGGTCATACCTTTGGTGGCTTGCTGGAAGATACTGATGATATCAGCCCAATTATCCGGGACAATAGGAAGGTTAAGCTTGGGCTTAAAGCCATTCCAAACCTGATTAGGGTATGGACACTCAAAGAAAAGATGCTGATGAGAATCAGACCCATTATGACAGAACTCACAGGACAGGTTAGAATAGACCTCCCAAAACCGAAGCTTATCATGCGTCTTAAGACGTTGCTTAAGGGCAACCCAAATAATGAAAACATTTCTGGGGGTATTTTGGGAGAACCAGACATGTGGTGCCAATCGACATCTGGCTCATTGGGATGGATAGAAAGTCAGACCTCATGGACCGAAAAAGGAGTAAGACGGCCATCCCTTTTCCTTGAGAGGATGTGGGCGTTCATTGATTATTACTTTATGGGGATTTCTTTTGATACTTCCAAACTGGATCTAATACATTTGGATTAATACTTTGGCAATTGTAAGAAACCATACGGATAAGCCTCGATCATGATCGTTTTGTCCCAATCCCTACAAATCTCAACCATCTGATTTGGTGAGAACACTGCGCTCTTTGCAATCACAAATGGATGTTGTTTGGTCAGGCAAAGAGAACTTGGCCAAGGAGCTAGATGAAATTCAATTCAATTTGCAAGAATTATTAGATCTTCAGTTTTCCATAACCCATTTAGAATCCAATAACCATTTATAGATGTAAGTAGGGGTTTCAATATTTGGGTTAGACTCAAAAGGACCAAAATTGAAACCAAAACCAGACTCTAATTTAGAAATTTGAGTATGATTTAAGCTTTTAAATTCAGTTTAAAATTCAAACCGATATTCACGTTCAATTTTCGGTTCCAGTTGACTGTTTTCAAACCAAGCCAAGAGAAAAACTGAATTCTATAAACATTTGCATATATATATAATATATATATATATATATATATACACACACTTTTAAGTGAATTCCCTAATACCACTTTTGTTATTGATATAATAACTTGAGTTGCTAGGGATACTTGATGGGTATTTGTTCTATGGTTGGTGTGATATCAATTTCCGCATTTCCTGTGATGTCTGATGCTTTTACAGTATCCTCATAAATGCATGTGTAAGCATAACAAGAAAGCAACATTTGAGTTTTTACGTCCAATTTGTAATGATATTTTTTTGGCATAAATTGCAATCAAATATGGCGAAGTATTTGTGTTATCAACATCATAATCAACATTTTGTCAATATCTCGGTTTTTATAAGTTCTTTTTTGTAATCTTCCGGTTTCAAAGTTGGTTTACAAGCAAAATGTCATCAGCAATGAGGGCCAAAGCACTGACAGTTTAAGCAGAAGTTGGGCACACCATCAAATCATTTATGGACATGGAGGATGAGAGTTGGTTCTACTCTTAAAATATCCCAGAACCCTTTTACAGTTTTACTGATGAGACAAGTTATCTTGTTTGGGCTCAAGCTGATCCAATTGGTCATTTTGTAGTCATTCCATTGTAATTCGTGAATGGCCTATGGCAGTACGAAGAAAGTACAAGAGGTGACACAACTAAGTTGTTAAGTAGTCTGGTATTATTGGGTAGAGACTTCGATATGCTTGCAGCTAGATTTGTTTGAGTGTCATAAAGGATTCGTTGGATGAGTTCTCTAAGGTGTCTGCCTTTTCCCCAGTCCGGCAAAAAGTGAAGCTTTCTATTGCAACATCGGGAAGCACACCAAGAGTTCCATTCATTCTATCATCCAGTTCTTGAAGGGCTCCCTTCCGGTCCGTTATCTTGGCGTCCCCCTTATCACGACTAGGCTTTACCACAATGATTGCAAGGGTCTCGTCGACAAAATTAATTCCAGATTGAATGACTGGAAAAACATATCTCTCTCCTTTGCCGGTAGGCTGGAGCTCATTCTTTCAGTCCTGTCCTCCATGCAAATTTATTGGGCCTCGATCTTTGTTCCCCCTGTTTCCATTTCCAAGTAGATTGAGCAGCTCATGTGGGGCTTCCTGTGGTGCCATGGTGAGCTTAAAAGAGGAAAAGCAAAGGTCTCCTGGAAGACCGTATACCTTCCCAAATCCCAAGGCAGCCTTAGTCTTAAGAGCCTAACCAGCTGAAATCTTGCCCTTATGGCCTCCCACACTTGGAGAATCCTCACTAATAAGGATTCTCTATGGGTTAAATGGATCCACTCCCACAGGCTTAAAAGACCGAAATTTATGGGATGTCCGATCCGCAATGATGTTGTTGGGGCTGGAGGAAGATCCTAGGCATGCGGGATAAGATAAGAGACTTCATTGTCCCCCAGATTGGTGATGGCGCTTCCACGTCTGCCTGGTTTGGTAACTGGCACCCTGCTGGCCCCCTCTGCCGACAAATCTCTCCCCGTAATATCCTCAGCGTTAACCTCTCCCTCAATGCATGCGTTAAGGACATTATCTGTCAGGGTTGCTGGACTTTCCCCCAACTGCGGGACAATCCCAACCCCTTTATTCGTGATTCTTCCCCTCATGTCCTTTCCCCCTTTGTCCCTGATAAACTCCTCTGGAGAAAAAGGGATGGCCATCTTACTTCTTTCTCTGTCCATGAGGTCTGGCTCCATCCGCCCCAATGAGCCGGATGTCGGTTAACATCACATGGTCTGGTTCTCTCAAAACATCCCCACATATGCTTTCATTCTATGGGTTGCCCTCAAGCAGCGTCTGAAGACGCATGATAAGCTTCGGCTCTGGGAGACCTATTCTAACCTGTCTTGTGCGTTCTGTCTTAACAGGTCTGATTCTCATCAGCATCTATTCTTTTAGTGTCCATTTCCTAATCAGGTTTGGAATGGTCTTAAGCCAAGCTGAACCTCCCTCTTATCCCGGATAATTGGGCTGATATTATAAGTATGTTCCAACAAGCCACCAAACGCAAGATCATTTGGTCTATCATTTCGAAGATTAGTGCTTGTTGGAACCGTCTACCACCTCTATCTAGCAGGAAAGGAATAATCGTATCTTCAAAAACAAAAGAGGATCTTCTGACATGGTGGTCAAGACCATCTCTGATGATGTCTGGTCCAGGCTGATTGGCCTTACCATGAAGCCTTCCCCTAATGTTGTTCGTGCTAAGCTTGTCGGGAACCTTCCCTAGTGGTTGGTTCCTTTCTTCTCCCCCCACCCCCCTTCTTTCTTCTCCTCTCCCTTTTCTGAGCTTTGCTCCTTTCTGGTGGTTGCTTCAGTTTAGCTTCCTCCCGCGTGTTGTCCTTGGTTTTAGTTTCTCAAAAAAAAAAAAAGACAAAAAATTTGTCTTTTTTTTCTTTATTTCTTGATTGGAGGGGCCGCCCCCCTCTATATCGGAAAAAAACTGAATTCTATAAACATATGCATAATATATATATATATATATATATGTACACACACACACTCTTTTAAGTGAATTCCCTAATATCACTTTTGTTATTGTATAATAACTTGAGTTGCTGGGGATACTTGATGGATATTTGTTTTGTGGTTGGTGTGATATCAATTTCCGCATTTACTGTGATGCCTGATGCTTTTACAGTATCCTCATAAATGCATGTGTATGCGTAACAAGAAAGGAACATTTGAGTTTTTACGTCCAATTTGTAATGATATTTTTTTGGCATAAATTGCATTCAAATATGGCGAAGCATTTATGTGCTATCAGCATTATAATCAACATTTTGTCAGTATCTCAGTTTTTATAAGTTCTTTTTTGTATATCTTCCGGTTTCAAAGTTGGTCTACAAGCAAAATGTCATCAGCAATGAGGGCCAAAGCACTGACACTGTAAGCAGAAGTTGGGCACACCACCAGATCATTTATGGACATGGAGGATGAGAGTTGGTTCTACTCTTAAAATATCCCAGAACCCTTTTACAGTTTTACTGATGAGGCAAGTTATCTTGTTTGGGCTCAAGCTGATCCAATTGGTCATTTTGTAGTCATTCCATTGTAATTCGTGAATGGTCTATGGCGGTACGAAGAAAGTACAAGAGGTGACACAACTAAGTTGTTAAGTAGCCTGGTATTATTGGGTAGAGACTTCGATATGTTTGCAGCTAGATTTGTTCGAGTGTTGCACTTACTAGTTAAAAGAAATTGGAGAGCAATTGGGTAATTGACTAATGGCATGTTTCTATGGAGAATAGATTCTGATCAAACAGGTGATGGTTTGTTGAGCTAAACCTGTTTCTGACTTTGCCAGAGACTTGGGCTGTGTTCAGGACGATAGACATCAAATCATTGACCAAGTAATCAAGGATTTTGGGTGTTTAGGGATATAACGAGAGACTTCCATCTTAGTAGATCGCAACCATGAGCTTTAATTTAGAAGTCGGTGACAAGCCTAAAAGAAGCAATTTGCAGTCACAGTTTCCTGATGAAAACATGCTCATGCTATTTGCGGGGAATGTGTATGTGGTGACCGTAAACTGGACCAAAAAAAGATATGAACTTGACAACGGAACGTGTGACAACAAGAACGAAGAAAATAAGTGAGGCTAACCTTACGCTTAAGAACTTGAGCAGCAAAAAACTCAACTTCGAAGTCAGAAACGTACGGTGTAGGATGGGCAGAGGTCAGGATTGAGGTGGCGATCTCCCAAGCAGCATCTGTCTGCTGGAACTGAACCAGCCACTGATTAGCAGAAACACGATTGCAAGATTGAGCATCGTGATTTAAGACGTGAACCGCCTGCGCCACCTGGATTTGTAACTCCATTTAAAATTCCATCACCATCGGACACGATACACCAGGTTTTCTTATACAGACATGCCGTCGGCTTTATGATGAATGGAAATGTAATGATATCGCCAATCAACTATCTCAGTTGGGTATCTGAAGGCGCTTGGAATAAAAAAAGTATTGTACGGGATTCGCCTGATTTTAGTAGCTGACCTCTCTCGTCAGTCATCCACCGGTATTCAGTACCCTAACGACAGCCGGAAGAGAGACGGGATTAATAAAATAGTTTTGGGAGGGAATTACACCTTTGGTCCCTCTGAAACCTTTTTTCCTTTCACGTTGTATTTGTGTTTCTGTATTTTCAGTTCCAATAATCTTCATTGAGTATATATATATTAACTAGATAGAATCACTTACTTGGTATATTAACGAGAAGAAAGAAAGCAGAAGGAATGAAATATATATATATATATACTAGTTGTGTATCCGCGTAATGTGGCGGGAGTCATGAATTTTAACGATTTTGAAGTTCCACTGGTTTTATAAGATAAGATTTAACGATGATATATTGTTGATCCTCTCTTTCAGTGATTTGATGATAATCTTTTTTCTCTTTCACGTTGTATTTGTGTTTCTGTATTTTCAGTTCCAGCGATCTTCACTGAGTATGTTCAGTGATCACTGAAGAACTTGCATTGTAAATCTATCAGAGACGGCAATACATCAAGAAGACAACACTCACACCAAAGAACCTTCAGCAAACATCGAAGACTAAAACTGAATATTTGATCTGAAGCAGTATTCAGTGATTACAAGTTTGTCTACATATGTGTGAAGACTGCTCAAGCTTCAGCTAATGATGATAAGACCTTCAGGTCATTCCAGCATTCAGCGATCAAAGGAAGCTTGCTTAGCACGATTGTTGTTGTCTTGTCCTTATGCACACAAAGGACAAAACCCATACCCTTACAAAAGTTGTACTGTACGGAGACGACTAGTCGACTCTTTGTCCACCAACTTTAGGTAAGGATGTATGCTCTTGTATAGTGCTTTTGTACTATTAAATGTAACAAATGACAAACCTTCCTCTTAAGGCTTGACACGCACTCTAAACCTATCATATTGCATTAAATGGACATTTAATGCACTGGGTATAAATAGAAGTGTTTCTTCTCCATGCAGAGTGCGCGCATCTCTCTCTTGCTAACCTTATTCTTACTTCAAGCATCTTCTAGCTTATGTAAATGATATTTCTTTTAGCAACTTTTTTTCTTGTAATTGCTAAAACATTGTGTGTAACCAAAGATTGTTTATATAAGTTTTTATTACCTTATCTTTCCGTAAACAATCTTGTAAAATCTGTATTGATCTTCTCTATCAATATATATTTTAAATTTGAAAATATTATGTTTGTATTCATCCCCCCTTCTACAAACTATTTCTCTTCTTGTAAACCCTTACGGGACCAACAAGTGGTATCAAACCTTCGCACCAGTGGCTAGACTCGAAGCAATTCGACTCTTTCTAGCCTTTGTTGCCCATAGAGACTTTAAGATCTTTCAGATGGATGTAAAGAGCTCTTTCCTTACTGGAAAACTTCAAGAGGAAGTTTATGTTGAACAACCTCCAGGGTTTCTTGACCCTAAGTATCCTAACCACGTCTATAGGTTGGATAAAGCTCTTTATGGGTTAAAACAGGTTCCTCATGTCTGATATGATACCCTTTCTTCTTTTCTCATCTTTGAGAAATTCTCTCGTGGCAAGATTGACCAGACCTTATTTCTTAGGAAAATTAAAGGTCACACCATTCTCGTCCAAATTTATGTCGATGATATTATTTTTGGTTTCACTAATCCCTCTTTATGTTTTCGTTTTGCTGAACGCATGAAGAAAGAATATCAGATGAGCATGATGGAAGAACTAATTTTTTTTTAGGTCTCCAGATCAAACAAACTGATAAAGGCATCTTTATCAACCAAAGTAAGTATGTTAGAGACATGCTGAAGAAGTTTGATTTATCCAACAGTTCATATATGAAAACTCCTATGGCTCTTCCTCTCACTCTTAA
>NW_020201010.1:63084-64522 GCF_001531365.2 Cynara cardunculus var. scolymus
AGGCTGTCAGCTTCTAGGTGGAAAGTTGGTGAGCTGGACAAGAAAAAAGCAAAATTCAGTGTCTACATCAACAGCTGAAGCTGAGTATGTAGCCGATGGTAGTTGCTGTGCCCAAATTCTTTTGATGAAAAATCAGCTACTTGACTACGATCTTCAGTTTTCAAGAATTCCTATTTATTGTGATAGCACTAGTGTGATTGCAATTGCAAACAACTCTGTTCTTCACTCCAAAACCAAACATATTGAGATCCGATATCATTTTATCAGAGATCATGTTATGAATGGTGATATTGAACTTCACTTCGTTCCAACTGAGTATCAACTCGCTGACCTTTTCACCAAGCCTCTTGATGAGACAAGATTTAATATCTTGATCAGCGAATTGGACATGTTGAACACTGAAGATTAACCTTCTGTCATTAAACATCACTCAGTAAGTGAAATGATTTAGTGCTCTATCTCTAACACTGAACTCTTGAGTAAATATATCTACTCTCTAAGTATGATTACTCTTCTCTTTTCAAAACTTAAAACCATCATTGAATACTTTCTCTTTTTCAGTGATAAAATGTTTTAAAAGGTKGTCTCAGTGATTCTCAACACACCACATCTTAAAGTATATTTTTATACTTAACTTAGAAATCTAAAAGATCACTGACTCTTTTCTTCAGTGACCAAAAAGTTTTTTAAATGCCAGTTTCAGTGACTCTTTTCACTAAAACATGACGTCTTAAAACCATCACTGCATACTTTTTATTTTTCAGTGATAAAATGTTTTAAATAGAGTTTTCAGTACCCTTTTAACTGAATGACTCTTCATATTCTTAAAAACCTTTTTGTTTTTAAAAGAAAATAGTTAATGCATCGTCTTTATGATAACATTCTCTGTTTACTATGAGCGACGCTTTGAGACGCGCAAAATGACCTGTCATTACGCTACCTCATTAAATGTCATCCAATCGTGGATGAGAACGTGACATGTTTTTCATCATGACCACTTTCCCGAACCGTCATCTTTTTCCCTCTCATATTTCTTCTCTCTCCTCTTACCTATAAATATGAGATGTCTTCTTCACTTTTCTCTTTACGCTTTCAAAATCTTTAGACGAACCTCTGCTAAGATTACTCCAAAGCAAGAACTCTCTCTTCAAACCTCTCTTTTTCGACCTTTCCTCTTTATTTTCAAAGGTCAGAATCTTCTTTCTTACTACGTTATAAGAAATATGTTTAATCTTATTAAGAACTTTGTTCTCTTAATGCATTAAACTGTAAAAAAAATTTAATCATCTCCTTCTTGATTAACAAATCTGTTTCTTTATACACATTCTACTTGAAAAACCCTAATCTTTTGAGGATTTTTCAAATGAAGTTTTTTTGTTTAAAAACTTTTTCTATAATCTTTGACCATATACTCTTGGTGTATTTCTAACCAATCTGC
>NW_020201010.1:65247-67712 GCF_001531365.2 Cynara cardunculus var. scolymus
CAAAGAAGGAAACCTTCCAGCTTTTAGGCTTGGATCCAGGATTCTGGATCATAAGCTGAGGGACAGTGATGTGACACTTTCTTCCATTGTGTCCATCRCTACCTCTTTCTCTCAGGTGGCCATGACAAGGGAAAAACCCATGCGTCTAGCCAAGCCACCAAAACACCTTCTAAACATTCTTCTCAACCAACTATTGGTTCTCCTCAGAGAGCCAAGAAAGCCAAAAAGGGGACAACCATGTCACTAGCTAGGGCCTCTCAAAAGGCTTCAGTTATTGAAACTAGTCTTACCCTCGAGGCACTTTCTGTTAACCCTCCCAGCTTTTCAGTGATTTCTCCCATCACTGTCGTATCAGTGGTACCTTCACCAACCACTTCAGTGACCCAAATCACTGAAAGTATAGATATCAACGTCGCCACCGCTGAACACCCACGTCTCTTCTCAACCATTTTCTCTTTTCCTCCCTCCTTGGTCTTTACACATGTCGATGATGTATCAGCGACTGTCCTTCCTGATACTGAGACATACACCACTGGACCTGAGGCTTCTCCTCTCAATGCTCCTCAGCATACAGATGTCCATCCTCTCGAGGACATCTTTGCTCCTGCCAGTGACAATCCTTTTGATGTCACTGAAGGTCCCTCAGGTATTCCATCTTCTTACCCTTTTAATTTCTTCTAACCTTGAGCCTTTAGCTCACACTTCTTCTTTTGCAGATCCTTCTCAAGAAGTGACATAGGAAGAAAGAGAGAAAGATGATGGAGGAGATGAAGATGTCGATGATGAATATGATATGTCATCTGATATCAAGCTTCTCCTTCCAGCCGTTGATACCGTCCTCTCCAGGATCAACGAAGTTCACCAAGAGATGTCCCGCCAAGGCGATCTTGATGCGAACTTCCTTGCCCTCCAGGCGAATGTTCAAGAAGTTCAGAGTCAGCTCCAGACTCTCCAAGAAGTTGTTCAAGCCAACAACGACCCCATTGCTGTTCTTCACAGCAGGGCTGACGATGCTCAGGCAATAGCTGATCAGCAGACTGGTCTTCTTCAACAAATCCTGAATGATGTCCGTCAACCAGCTCCAGTGATTGCACCTTCTTTCTCTGCCGATGATCGCGCCCAGCTCCATGAGACGCATGAGGCAACGACAACTCTAGCCAACGCTTTGCAAAGGCTGTAGGATTCAATGGTTCTCCAGTGTCAGCGCTTGGACGAACTCTCTGGCCAATTGTCTCGAGCCTTAGCCATAGAGGGGGAGATGAGGTCCAATGCTGGTGAATCATCTGATGCTGCTCGTACAGCTTCTCAGGCTGTTGGTCCAGTATCAGCTTCAGTTGCAGTTGAAGCTGAGGCTCTTGGAGCTGAAGCAGTTGCTGCTCCTGTAATCACGACCACCGAAGCTGCTCTAGCTGAGGATGTCGAAGCCATCCCTAGGGATGATGCCCATACCTAGATTTTCAATAAAAGTAAATATTCGCCCGCGAAAACTTTATTTAGCCCCTTCTAATGGAAAAATAAAATTCAATGAGGATTTGGTTTATAAATCTCCAAAATAATAGATAGAAATACCGCCTTGGGAAAATGAAATGATTGAATAATTGAAGATGATGTTGATGAAGATGAAGATGATAATGAAGACGATGATGAACCTGTCATTCCAGACACCGGAGATGATCTAGATGGTGATGACGACGATGATGATGAAGATGACTTTACCATCAAGTTCTAGAAGCCATCAACCGTCACCAAAGGTGTTACTCTTGGGGACTCTGCATCTCAGGAGGAGCAAAGGCAAGGTGAATCGACTCCATCAGGGGACCAGGACCCCAAGTCGAAAGGCAAGGCGGTCGCTGAAGAAGGTAACTTGAATGTACTTTTCAAAATCCCTCAACAAACCTTGTTTGAAGACTCTACCTCTCAGGTAGTGATTACTTCAGAATATCAACTTCATATCCCATCAACAACCTGCGGTCGACTGGAGCGGGTATCTGATCAGCCCGTCTCTTGTGCTCCAATAGACCAGCAGATGTCTCAGCTGAAGGAGTCACTCGACCAGACTAGAGTAAAAAACCCTCTTCATACCTCTAGTGGTGGTGAGTTTGACTTCTTATCTGAAACTGAAAGACTCGAGGCATTAAGGGCTGAAGAAGAGCTAGAGCTTCAAAAGAAGCAGACTGAAGACAACTTAAAGCTGGCCAAGTCACTAGCTGCTAAAGTCCTTCCTAAAAAAAAGTCCAAGAAAACGGTGAATGCTGTCCAAGCCCAAGCTAGACTTCTTTCGATTGTGGAAGCTGAACGCAAGAAGAAGCTGAAGTTGGATGATAAGGACAAGCAAAGGAGCGAAGCAAAACTGAAAAATAGACTTAGTCCCCGCCCAATTATCAGCGTCAGCATCAACGGACGTTTTAAAGACGGTGGAACATTAGTCTCAATGCTCATCACCAGGGACAATCTTGATGCCGTTA
>NW_020201010.1:70208-78415 GCF_001531365.2 Cynara cardunculus var. scolymus
AATAACTATAAAAGTATAAATCGTAAATATTAAAAATATTTTTCACAGTATATATAATATATAATAATATAATTAAGTCAAAAACTATTCAATATTGGATTCATTTCGAAGGTATTAATGAGACGATTATAATGGTGCAACTTGTTAAAATAAAAATATATTTTTTAAACATGTTTTAATTGATATACGGTTATGTATGTTAATTTGATAAAGATTTAAAATGAAACATTTAAAAGTAAAAGACGTAAAGTAAATTAATTAACTAATTATAGGGRTATAAAGTGTAAATTTAAAATTATAATTTTAAAAAAATCGGTTAAGGGTATCTTGGTCATTTAGTATTTTAAGACTTTTGCTAAATTTATTTAATAAGATAGTATAGATAAAGAGGAATTGGTTTTCTTTTTGCAAGTGATAATGTTGGCTCACATGAGTCAACACTTTCATTTGCAATTGTCATTATGGGATTTGAGTATTTCTTAAATCTTGAAATGTGGTTACGTTTTCTTATCCCATACAAAAAGATGACTTTAAAATATTGAGATGACATCTTGAAAATGATGTATTTTAAAATTTTGCGTTGTGTTTGATCTTTGGAAACCCCACATTGATGGAAAGATGATACATTGATGGAATGTGATAAGTATATATAAAAATCAGCATGTGATTCTTCCGGAAATTAAAAGAGCAATATAACTATGTAAGTCATTGTTTGGCCTCTAAAGATTTAGCTAAAGATAATGAAAAATTTCTTGAAGAAAAGAAATTCTTACAAGAACAAATTAATGAATTCATGGCTAAAGGTTTTTCATCTAATTTACAGGAAAGGAATGTGAAGCAGATTAAGGATAATTATGAGCTGAGTATAAAAGTTTATGACATTGAGTTAGAACCGACTTCAAAAAGAAAAGTATTTGAGAAGGAAAAGAAGAAAGTAACTGAATTGGAAAATTTGTTAAAATCTGAAAAGGTGAATACTGATAAAAATGGATGTGAGAAAGAAAAGGAAAAGTTGTCTGAAGCATAAAAGAAATTTCATGCTGAAAAGAAGATTTTTGACAATAAGATCAAAAGTCTTGAGCTGAACAATGCAAAACTATCAAAGAAGATTTTTTAATTTGAACAAATTATCATCTTGGAAATAGCAAAGTTTGATAATGATTCCAAGATGATAATGAGAAGAAAGAGTATTTGAAAGAATCTGAAAAGAAATATTTGGAAATGTCAAAGAGCATTGTTGCCAAGCAGAAGACTTTAGACGAGGAAAGAAAAGTTTTTTTGCTTTGGAGAAAAAGAATATTGCAAAAAAGAATGCAGCAATTGCTAGAGAGCTTATTCAGAAAAAGAAATGGCTGGATATTGCTATAGATAATGATAAGGGAAGTTTTGATGAAGAAAGGAAAGAAATTGAAAAAGAAAGAAAAGACTTTAAGAAGATTAGAGCTGACTTAGAAGGTAAGTTCTCTGAAATCTCAAAGAAATTATCTGATTTAAAGACTGACATTGTAACTGAAATAAATATGGGATCTAAACTTAAAAAGCAATATAATTTAGTTACTGAAGAGAGAGATTGATTGCAAAAGAAAATAAAAGAATTTTTTGAAACGAGTACTGAAAGCTCAACTGATTCTAATGATTCTCAACTTCTTACCAACAAAATAGACAAGCTGCTATTTATAACAGCTAAATAGCAGCTTTCCACAACCAGAAAGTCAATAAACAAGACTATAAAAGGAAACAACATCACCTAACTATTACAAAGCTTTTAAAACATTTTCAGTACTGAGACTTGAATACAACATTTTGTTCCAACAATCTCCCACTTTGGATTCAAGTCCAAAACATTAACATCTTTAGAAATCTTCAGAAACTTTAATTCTTCAAGATTTGATCTTCAAAGCTTTAGCAATCCTTTTCTTTAACAATCTCCAAACAATCTCCCTCTTTATATTAGCAAACTTCAAATAATCTCCCCAATTGATCAGCACCAGAAAATTTTATCTCCCCTTTAATCCTTACAAAAATTTTCTTTTCAACAAATGAATTATCTTCACATTCATTCTCCCTTAAGCATTGCAGCAAGATAATCTTCCGCAATTATCAGCACTTATTAATAAACTCCTTTCAAACTTGAACACCTTCCTCAATCTTTAGAAATAACACAAAAAATCTTCATTCATTAATAAGAATACTCCCCCTTGTGATGAAATGTGGAGCATTTACATCATATACCGAAATGAATGAATTTTAAAGAATGCCATCAATTCATGGAAAATTAAGCAAATCCTTTCAAATCCGCTTATATAATCTTTTCAGATTATGAATGTGAGAGAAAGAACCAGATTCAACTTATGAACCTGTTTTCAATCTTTTAGAAAAATTGGCCTGTGAATATAACATATATACTAAGTACAACGAATGTACTTCATATATGAGAATTTTTTTATGTTCATCTCACTAGGGCTTCCATTCAATCATCGATAGAATAACAAATATTATGTAAATTTGTGCAGTAAAGAAATGATAAAGCAATAAATGCTTCAATTTAAGCTCAGCAAGATAAATAGTGTGGACTACACAAATTTATCAGATTCAAATGTGATCAATAAGACTTGAAGGGGGAGCATATATCATTCTTTTTCAATATCAGTATTCTCCAAATAAGAAACCGATAAATAATGAGTTGTGTGCCTCAAGTGTTAATGGAACACTTATCTTTTGAGAGATAAAAATGAGTAGCTGGTGGGGTTATAACAAGAGTTGGCCTGGACGTTACCTTTTTCAATATTAGTCTCCAAAGAGTTGAGAACTAATAGATGATGTGGTTTGCCCGGATTATAGTGGATGAACATGATTCTTTTATTATTTTAATCTTGTACTCAACTCTCATCAATTAGGGTTTAGGGTTTTTGATAGGGTTTAGGGTTTATAATGAGTTGTGGGTTTATGGTTTATGGTTTTTTTTTGGGAAAAGGGGACGGAACCCCTGGAAAAAATTTATTCAAAAACGAAAGAACGGTACAATTATGAGGGGCATACCCCAAGGAAAAGCTCTAAATGCATCCCGATAAAGTGTTTTGGGAAAACACAAAGAAGAGGCCTAGTACAAGAAGTCAAAGCATCAAAAACCAACTCACGAGTATAACAAAGGAAGTAACCCATATGATTAAAAGAGAGTGGGCACCATTTATCATACTTAGGCCCATTCTGCAGAATACCAACAGCAGCCCAGTCTTCAAAAATCATGTAATCATCCTTGGCCCAAGCCCACATCAGAATGTCATTATTGATAAGATCCATAATAATAATTCTCCAAGCCCAATTCAGGATTTTACTTTTATCAAAGTCCATATCAGTTTTGGATTTGACAAAAGCCCACATAAACATCTCAATAATCTTTACACGAAGCCCAATTTCAAAATCCTTGAGTCCAAATCCAAATCCCTTCTCCACATTCTTCTCAACAACATCAAATCGAAGTCTTTTACTGTTGCAAGAGGAGATTGAAACCACCTTCATACAAACAGTTCTCCAAATCGAAATCCACACCACAAATTGACCATATTTGATCGGCCGATTCGGAACCACCCAATCTTGATTTCGATTCTTACTACCACAGGAGCACAGGTCAATGATTAAATCCCTAGAATTCATCCCCAAATCAAGACCATCGCAAGTCCAATTCTCCCAAATAAAACCGCAAACGTAGCTCCATCTCCCAATTTTCAACCCTTCAACGATCTTGAAACCAACCAAAATAGCACCCGATCCGCCATTCTAGATAGCAAGCGCAATCCATCCAAGAACATAAAGATTGGGGCCGATTAGCTTCTTAGTCTTGTAAAGAACATCTGTGTCAGAGTGCACAGTTATAGATTGAGGAAAGAAAGAGGATTGAAACACAGTCAAGCATTGTGGCCGATACCAATTACACCCATTGCTGCAAAATTTTTGAGTTTTTCCAAAATGATCAACGTTGAGCCCAGCTAGAAGACAACAGGATGAATACAGAACCCCAGACAAGAGTTGGGCATGAGTCCACCATCTGTGTCTATTATCGTTAATTGGACTCCAACTATTTAGAGTCCAAACTTCATCATTTATCAAAACCACAGTAGGACTATAATCATTTTTATAAGTTTGGTGGTGCAGCATAGGGTATATGGTAGCTGCACCAATTTGATCACTCACACTACTATACCAATTAGTCATTGACCAAACATGCTCTAAAAGAGCAAAAAAGTTGCTGTCTTTATAGGAATCATGGTATTGGACTTTCTTATCCCATTGTGTGAAGCCAATTTGATTACCCACACCATAATCACAACAACCTATTTTCTCCATAGCATAAATACAAGTTATATTGGATAACAGCCACTGTATTTCTTTAACCATCATGACTGATCCAAACAAATATAGACCAGCAATCAAAACTCCAACCTTATAGCCCCACTGCAAAAAGATAGTACCAAATCTTAATAGGAGCCAAGGTATTAGACCAAAGTGAATAAGATAGAAGCAAAGGTTTGGTCCACAAAGAATGAACCAAACAGAAAAGAACCACCAAATATTGGGGATGAAACCAAATTGTTTCATAGGAGTAGACCACAAACAGGGCAGAAACCACAATGAGAACAAGGTAAGCATTGGATGGTAGATCAATGAGACAAAGAACTCAGAGGGCAGAAAGCCAAAAACAGACAAAACTATAGGCATGGACAGATAGAACAAGAGGGAAGAAAACACAGCAAGATCAATCCCAAATTTAAAAGAAAGTCCCATAATGGTAACATAAACATCCGGATCCAGGATCAACAGCCGTAGTACCAAAGAGTATGGGACAAAGACACCCATCACGGCAGGATCAAAGATCAACCACCTACTAGATGCCCAAGACCAAAAGGGGGGGGGGGAAGGAGAACAAAGTGAAATAAAAGCCTAAAATGGGAAAGATCAAACAATCGTTCCAAAACCAAAGGAACAAAAAAACCATTGGAATGAACCATATGGGTAGAGATAATATAATCATCAGAAAGAACCCATAAAGGATCATAAAAAAGCCAAAGAATAGCAAACCAACCATAGCCAGATATATACACCTGAATATATACCTGACAACAATCATAATACTTAGTGACAATGATCCAACCTCCAATAATACCCCACCTTATCACTTCATAACAGGAAATGCTATTGCCATAAGGACTAAATATTGAAAAGGATGAGTTATTCAAAATCACCAACCATCCTTTGTCATCAAACCCATAACTCCAAACCCTCTTAAACCAACCAAACCTCCAAGAACCTCCATATTACTCTAAATGATAAAATGATGTACCTGCAATTCAAACATGATTAGTATGAAAAAATATTTTCCCAGTCCCCCCGTCAAGATCCCAGTGTAACCCATTATATCCCGATCCACCCCTTAAAAACCCACCCCAAGGATCCTTAATTGCAAAATTGGAGATCAGAAGCCAAGCATGGAAATCCTTCATTGTAAGCATCAATAGAAGCATCAAACCAAACTCCCACAGAACCAGAGACCAGCAGCTATGCACCAAAACATAATCAATCATTAAGATTCGAATTGCTAGTGAACTCACCCTTCTCAAAGCTAAGCCCCCAAACCACAGCAGCCCTTCTCACATGATTATTGTCTTTAACTTTCAAACCTAGAAGCTTCATTTTGATTAAATCAATAATCTGCCTAAATAAGAACTTAACTGATTTGTGCTTATCTGAATGAAGCCAATAGTTCCTTTCTTGCCAGATAAAATAAACACCAGCAGCCAAGAGACGTCTATGAATAACACTCCAAATAGAATTACTAATGGGGCCATTAGATAACCAATGAACCAGCTCAGCCCAAGAATTAGCAATTCCTTTAAGACTCTGAATTTTAACAAAAATACCAGAGTATCCTTCAAGGCATCTCCAAACCTCAGTAACATACTTACAATCAACAAATAAATGATTGTGGGTCTCTAAACCATCATGGCAAAGAACACATAATCTGTTGTCACTCACCTTCCAACAAGCAAGTCTGTCAAGAGTTCTCAGTCTTTCTCTTATGGCAAGCCAAAGGAAAAAACCATGTCTGGGCACTCCTTGGCTAAACCATACCAACCTAGACCAAGGTGTTAGATTACAATTAGCAAACATATCCTTCCAAACAACATCCACTTTGAAATCAACAATAGCACCTCCACTACACCTCCATTGGATTTTATCACTAACACCAGTTTTCAGGCAATGCAAGTATTGCTGAAGAATACATCCATATTTGCACCAAATTTCAGGGGGCCATAACCATAGGGTTTGGGGTTTGGGGTTTGGGGTTTAGGGTTTAGGGTTTTGGGTTTTTTTTTTGGGTAAAAGGGACGGAACCCTGAAAAAATTTATTGAAAAATTAAAATAATACAAGCTACGAGGGGTATACCCCAAGAGGGTTTAGGGTTTAGGGTTTAGGGGTTAGGGGTTAGGGGTTTAGGGTTTAGGGTTTTAGGGTTTAAGGTTTAGGGTTCAGGGTTCAGGGTTTAGGGTTTAGGGTTTTGGGTTTAGGGTTTTGGGTTTTTTTTTTGGTAAAAGGGACGGAACCCCAAAAAAATTTATTGAAAAATTAAAATAATACAAGCTACGAGGGGCATACCCCAAGAGGGTTTAGGGGTTAGGGGTTAGGGGTTTAGGGTTAGGGGTTCAGGGTTCAGGGGTCAGGGGTCAGGGGTCAGGGTTTAGGGTTTAGGGTTTAGGGTTTAGGGTTTAGGGGTTTAGGGGTTTAGGGTTTAGGGTTTAGGGTTTAGGGTTTAGGATTTTTTGATAGGGAGGGGGGAGACCCCTCCAGATCAAGGCAAAAACACTAAAACAACAAAWTACGCTCTCGGGTGGGGGCGAACCACATCCACCAGAATCCAAGGCACCCAGAAGGGAAAGAAGGGGAGAAGAGGAGAAGAGGGAAGAAAAAAGGGAGAAAGAAGCAGAGAGAGGAAGAGAGACAGAGACAGAAGCCGACCACAAGGGAGGGACCCGGTCAAGCCAAGACCGGGAAACAACAGGGGACACCACAGGGGCAGGAAAAGGGGCCTAAAAAAGGCACACCCTAGACCGTACGAAGAAAAACCAGGAGAGCAGAAGAGCTCACACAAAGCAGATAAAGCAGCACAAAAGAAAAACAGACGGCTAAGGGAGGTTCCAGGCAAGCCGAGCCCGGACAACATTAGGGGAGGGCTTAAAAGTCAGGCTAAGGAGCCTGGACCGGACATCATCAGAAATCGTCTTACCAACCAYAATATGCGATCTTCTCTTGCTCTTGAAGATACGGTTATTTCTTTCTTGCCACAGGTGGTAGACAGTCCCAGCAAGCACTAAGCGACGAATGATAGGCCAAATGGTCTTTCCATTTGTGACCTGCTGGAACAAACCAATAATATCAGCCCAGTTATCCGGGACACCATCGAGGTTCAGCTTGGCTTTTAAACCATTCCWGACCAGATTAGGGAACGGGCACTCGAAGAAAAGATGCGAATGCRAATCAGGCCCGTTCTGACAGAAAGCACAGGACAGGTCAGCATGGGCCTCCCAGAACCGGAGTTTATCGTGCGTCTTGAGACGCTGCTTGAGAGCAACCCACAGAATGAAGGCATGTCTAGRGATGCTTTGGGAGAACCAGACCATATGATGCCAGGAGACATCAGGCTCATTAGGACGAAGGGAGAGCCACACCTCACGGACAGAGAAAGGAGTAAGACGGCCATCCCGAGTTCTCCAGAGGAGCTTATCAGGGGTGGTCGAAGAAARAACAGGGAGGGGAGAGACACGGATAGAAGGGTTTGAATTGTCCCTCAGGAGAGGAGACGTCCAATTGCCCTGGGACACAATATATCTGACAGAAGCAGAGAGAGAAAGGTTGGAATTGAGAATATTACGGGGGGAGATATGCCGGTATAGGGGGCCAGCCGGATGCCAGTTATCATACCTGGCAGACGTGGACGCGCCATCACCAATCTGGGAGACAATGAAGTCTCTAATCTTTTCCCTCATCCCAAGGATCTTCCTCCAGCCCCAACCCACATCACTGCGTATCGGGGCATCCCAGAAGTTACGATCTTTCAGCCTGTAGGAGTGGATCCATTTAACCCAGAGTGAATCCCTATTGGTAAGGAGACGCCATGTGTGGGAGGCCATAAGGGCAAGATTCCAGGTGGCAA
>NW_020201010.1:85575-90540 GCF_001531365.2 Cynara cardunculus var. scolymus
ACTTAGGGATGAGAGCAAGAATAGTGCTGTTTATAGACTTAAGGAGCTTACCAGACGTGAAGAACTCACGAATGGCAGAGCACAGGTCCTTGCCAACGATATCCCACGCAGCCTTGAAAAATTTAGCAGTGAACCCATCAGGGCCAGGCGCCTTGTCATCCCCAATCTGGAAGAGGGCCTGCTTGATCTCAGAGTCGGAAATTGGCACAAGCATCGAAGCGGCCTGATCGGCAGTAAGCTTATTGGAAAAAAGAAAAGCGGGATCACGGATGGGAAGAGAAGGAAGAGGGGTCCCAAGGAAATTCTGGAAGTGGGAGACAAAAAGATCAGGAACCTCCACATTAGGGATCCAGATACCGTCAGCATTTTGGATGGTGTCAATATTATTCCGGCTGATACGRCTCTTGACARATTTATGGAAGAAAGAAGAGTTTTTATCTCCCTCACGGAGCCATTGGATTTTGGCTTTTTGCTTCAGGAACCTTTCCTCATCAAGGCAGGCACTATTATAGGCAGATAAATACCCACAKTGCTCCTCWCGGAGGTCCACRTTTTCARGGTCCCTATCAAGGGCAATCTGGACCCTGTCGAGCTCAAGSCGGATTTTAGAGACATTAGAGAACAGGTTACCCTGATCTTTGAGGAGCTTACGGATAGGGCCTTTGAGATTTTTAAGGTTTAGGAAAACCTTATACATCTCATAACCAGACAAGTCAGGGTTCCAGCTCGAAGCAACGACAGAATTGAAAGCCTCTTTATGAGTAAGGAAATTAGGGAACTTGAAAGGTTTAGGCTTCCAAGGGGACCGGGAGGGAAGGGTAAGAACCGCAGGGCAATGGTCCGAAGAWCGGTAAGGAAGAAAGATGACAGAGGCCGAAGGGAAATGAGCGATGGACAGGGAATTACCTAAGACACGATCGATCTTCTTAAGGAGACCTCCCGTGCCMTTGGGGTTCTTAGACCAAGWRAARAAGAGGCCTTTGAAATTGRTATCCTCAACCYCAAGGTTACGGACACACTCACGGAAATCATCCATACCACGAGAGGGGCCCGAAAAGCCAGAAGAGCTGTCCTTAGGGTCAAGGGCAACATTGAAATCTCCCATGATAAACCAAGGGGAGTCCTTAACAACAGACTTATGGCCCTTGAGAGAAGCCCATAGCTGGCGACGGGCGATATGGTAATTATCCGCATAAACAACAGAAAGGAAAAGAATCTTAGAGGAGTCGCGGATCTTAACCTGAAAATGCATCACCTGATCGGTGGCATTTAGAAGCATCATGTCGACATGGGCGGGATTCCATGCAACAATGATACGAGTTCCTCTAAGGCAAAGAGAGCCATTAGAAGCCCAGGTCCAAGACCCAAAGACACGCTCACAGATAGAGGGAAGAGAAGACACAGAAGCACGCGACTCAAGAGCAGCACAAACATTAAGATTGGATTCCCGAATGAGATCTCTCACAGCTCTCTGATGGGAGAGGTTGCAGAGACCACGGGTATTCCAAGAGGCAACACTCAACATTGGGAAACGGGGGAGGAGGTGGAGTCCATCTGCTCGGGCTCCTGAGGGGACAACGAATCAACCTGGGGGATAGGAAGATCACGGGCAACGAATCGGGCGGTGTCGCCATCATCCGACTCAACCTCAATCAAATCAACCTCATCCAGGAGGTCATCCTGATCAAGRGGGTCATYAWYGATCACARCGGGAGCAGAGGAGGAGGGAAGGGAGGAGGAGGAGGACTCAGGGTCTCTAGGAAGAGAGGAGTCAGAAAGAACGGCGAAACGGTTAGAAGAGGGAGAGGGGGCCTTGGATTGCTTCCGGGATGAGGGGGTGGGTTAGAATGCTTTGGGGATAGGCGGGATAGTATGGAAGGCCGGGGAGGGGAGAGAGGGGGGCTAGTGGCTAAACCCATGGGGGGGATAGAAATGGGGGGGAGAACCCTTGGGGAAGGGTTCGATCTTCTAACCATTGGTGCTTCTTTGCGAGGGGGGGCCGTCATCTTTTCCTTCAACTTAGCATCCACTTTCTTCCCTTTAGACACAAAGGGGTGGGTCTCCTTCTTCTTGTACTCCTTCCTCAAAATGGGTATCGTTGCCTTAGGCTTTTGGCTTTGCTTGAGGACTCGGGTCTGAAACCCATCACTATCTATCATAATTTTCTTGCCAGAAGTGGATTGCTCATTTGTAGTAGCCACATTAGTAACAGATTTTGAAATAGCATTTAAACAAGAGGAATTAGAATGACCAAAAATATGACACTCAGTGCACATAGGGGGTTTCCATTCATATTCAACACGAAGAGCATACATTGTCATAGAGAGAGAATCCGGGTCCGGAATCCGGACTTTCACCTCGTTAATCCAGTTCTCCCTAACAGGCACCTCAAGAAGGACACGAGCAAAGGCCGATTTACCAGCCGCAAATTTGCACATATTAACCGTCCATGAGTCCATAGCAAGAGGAATACCTATCTTACTAGCAATGTGACTAAGACCCTCATCATTCCACGCATCATAAGGAATATCATGTATACGAACCCAAAGAGGAATTTTATCATGTAAATTGGAATTTAAATTAAGACCCGGCCTCCATTTTTGAATAAAAATAGGGACGTTTTTAAAATTCCAAGGGCCATTGTCAATCACCTTTTGGAGGCCTTCTACGGAATTAAATTTAAACAAGAAAATACCATGTCCGTTTAAGAGCACATCTTCAATACCAAATTGAGACCATAATTTGGAGGCATAAAAGCGAACAACCGGAAAAGGAAGACGTTTACCAACAAAATAGCCACATAAGGTTTTAGCATACGTTTCGCAACTCTTTTTAACCACCGAGATAGGAATATCAATAGGGGTGTCCACATTCTCACAAAGATTGGGAATAAAGTGAAAATTATCATTAGCATGCTTATTTGAACCACTAAGAACATGCGCAAATGAGTTAGGCAATAACTTAGAATGTTTACCATTCCAAACATTTTTAGGAATATTAGAATGCGAACCATCCAAAAGAGGGAGATTAGGATTAAAGGTAGGATGATTAGGCACTTCATTAACATTAGAATTACCAATAAATTTTTTTGAAGGGTTGAGAAGAGAGGGAGAAGAAAAATTTTCACAAGCAGCAACATCATGCAAATGGGGGAGGGGGGTGGGTAAAAAGGTGGCAGACGAATTGGAATTAAAAATAACAGGAGAAAAATCAGCAAGAGAAGCAGTAACAATGGGGGGGTTAGAATGACAAGAATTAGAAATTTGAGGGAGAGAAGGAGACAAAGAGAACATACCTGGGCCTTCTGGCCTTGGGCCAAGAAGAGAGGGGAGGGATTCCAAGGGGGGAATCAGATTTTGGCCTATTAAAATTGGGCTAGGCACAGGCCCAACCGGGCAAGGTCCAAGGATAGAAAACTTAGCTTTGGCATAAAAGGGAGATGGGCCAGCCAATAGATCATCACTTAAAGCATTTGGGCCAGCTTCACCAATATCATTCATAACAAGATCATGATCTACCCGAAGCTTATTTTGATCAGATTCAGGCTGGGCCGAATTCAAACAAAAAGTTGGGCCACCACTCTTATCCAAAAAAGAGTTCACAGAGAAATCATGGTCAGAATCCAATTGACCTGTCCCAAATTTAAACCCACTTTGCAAGTCATTACCCAACAGACTATTGGGCCCAGTCATGTTTAAACCAATTAAAGCATTGCTGTCATTTTTTACCCCATGAACCAACGGCTCTATTCCAATCTGTCGCGCAGAAAAGCCATCAGAGTTACTGTTTGCAACCAGCCCCGTAACAAGGTGACTAGATTGATCAAAAGGAGGTCTAACTTGCTGGTCACAAGGATTTAAAGGAGAGGACAGCTTGCAGATTTTCTCCTGCACATCAACAGTAGCAACAGTACCCAAATCTTCCAAAATCCCTTCCCCAGCCGAATCGTACATCAAGCCCACACCTACCTCATGAGCTTTTTGAATTTTCTGACTAAAAAAGGACATAACATCATCCCTATTTTCAGTACAGCAGGTAATACCAAACACAAAGTCAGAGGAGTTTTTCATTTGACTTTTCAGCATGTCGACCGTTGGATCATCCTTCGAATGGCCAATCTTCAAGTTTTTTCCAGGAAGCGAGATACCATGAGAGAAAGCCACTTCGTTTTCAGAAATAGCGACGGGATGGCTAACACTTTGACGAGGGAGGGTGACATCTAACACCGACGACTGAGCAGACGGTATTTCCGGCGACACCGGCGACTGAGCAGAAGCACATTCCGGAACGACCACCGACTGAAAACCAGACGACCCAGAAGAGCCAGACGAGAGGGGAAGGATCGATTGGTTTTTACATATAGACGCAACCAGTCCTCCACTAATAGGATTAGAAATCCGATAGTCATGCAAAATATCATCGTTTATAGCATGAGTAACCTCCGGTGGAGAGTTTTCCAGCCTAGAGAACTTGCGAATGGAAGGAAGAACAAGTTTACCACTCTCATCTTCTTCCTCATCATTTCCACTACCATCTTCTTTACTCCTTCCCATAATAAAGTCCAACGCATCCAGAGCCTTGGGGGGGGGGGAGGAATATTGTTGGGATTATCATATTCCACCATATTCAGATTGGACCTAACCGAACTTGGAATAGAACGATGAAAGCACACCTTTTCAAATCTTCTTAACTTGCAATTTTCTTCGAAATTTTCAACAATTCCTTGAAGAGAGCTTGGAAGAGGATTAGAAAACTTCACACGATGAATCGGCATATGAGATTTTTTAGTCTTCCTATGCATAGATTCACCAACAAGACGGTTATTACTAGACATGGAACGATAAAAGCCAAGAAAATTCACAAAAACCACCAAAAAGCTAGAGAGAAAATCTTAGAGAGAGAAAGTAGAGAGAGAAAAAAATCATGCAAATGAATTTCCTTGGGGTTTAGGGTTTAGGGTTTAGG
>NW_020201011.1:0-1721 GCF_001531365.2 Cynara cardunculus var. scolymus
AAAGTTAAGCAGTTGAGACGTAAAAGGATACCCATCGTGAAGGTTCATTGGGATTCCAAGAATGGGCCGAAGTATACGTGGGAAAGGGAAGACTTCATGAAGGACAAGTATCCCCACCTCTTTCTCAAGCCAACCATGAATAGAAGCGCAGACAATTAAATTTCGGGGTGAAATTTTTCTTAGTTGGGGAGGCTGTAACAACTCTGCACTTTTGGATTTTCAGGTTTGAACCATATTTCGGAACCTTCATTTGAAAAACTAAGTCTTTTAGGATTAACCATATCCAGAGTGTGATTCTGAAGAGGTCGCCTGATCAACCAGAGGATTGAACAACCAGAGGCTCTGGTAATAGCCATAGAGGCTCTGGAGATAGCCATAGAGGCTCTGGTGACAGCTACAGAGGCTCTGATGTTAGCTACAGAGGCTCTGTTGTATCTTCACAGAGGCTCTGGCGTCTCTTCACAGAAGCTCTGTCGTCTCTTCACAGAGACTCTGTTGTCTCTTCACAGAGGCTCTGGCGTCTCTTCTCAGAAGCTATGTCGTCTCTTCACAGAGACTCTGTTGTCTCTCCACAGAGGCTCTGGTGTCTCTCCATAGAAGCTCTGTTTCCTTTTTACTGAGACGCTGGTTTCCCATGATCAATCGATTTGGCACGACAGTTGGTCTTTTTCAAGACTTGGACGTTTTGGTTATTTTATATTTTTGGGGCTCAGCTTAGAGAAGTAAAAGCCTCTTGGGCGTGGGCCTTTAGAGGCCAGCCTACCACTCCTCTAGAAGCCCCATATAAATACCCCCTTCTCTTTTGAAAACTCTCCTTTATTCAAAAAGCTCCAGCCTTTTTCTCGATTCACCCTCTCTAAAGTTCATCACCTTCAAGCCGAACTCTTCTCCCTGCAAGTTTAGGAATTCTGCCATTTTCGGGTCGCTCATATCTGCCTCGTCTTCAAAAAGGTAAGTTCTAAAAACCATCTATTCCTCTTTTAGTGCTTAAATTCCTAATTTCTCTTCCTGCTCAACACAAGTTTCGGGAATTAAATATAGTGAGATTATCCATCGAAGACTTACATGTGTCTTCATCAGATGGTAATCTGTGACCTAAGGAATCTTTTAATCCCAAAGAGAAGAAGAGAGTTCTCGCATATAAGGCCGATATCACATTCRGGTGATTTGGGTCTGCATGCGTCTCTAAATCTTTTCTCTCATCTTGTAGCTTGCTAACACAAATTCCTCATTTGTTTTATTTTCTGTTCTGAAATTATTTAGAGATAAGGATTTTGGTGATAACGGTCTCTATTTTTGACATTGTTGAGTCGAAACCACCTCATTTTGCTGCYATTCTTGGGCATKCAACCGATTTGGGGAGGCGGGTGACTCAAGGCTGTAAATTGTTCTTGGGAAGGGTGTTAAACCCACTCAAAATCTCTTGATTCCAACAGTTGGCGGCTGCCATCATTTGTTTTGAAATGGCATTTAATGATGCCATTATTTAGATATTGGAATTTTCCCTTTGAACCAAATATTTGATGTATCAGCTGTATTGGTATTAGTATTTGGCGATATTGCATTGAACAGCTTTACCCAGCTCAAGTCATGGTAGTTTAGAAGTTCTTCTTATTAAGTATTGATTGCTTTATCAGGGAGTCTGAGCAAGTGTTAAGCAGGTCTCTTAAAGAAAGATTTGACATTCGCCAAACCTGTGAGTTCACGGCCCCACTTTTACT
>NW_020201011.1:2849-4329 GCF_001531365.2 Cynara cardunculus var. scolymus
TTTTCTCGTACGGACCCACCGTGCTACCCTCCCATGAAAACTCTCTTGACGAATCTACAATTTAAATGAGATGTTTTCCACCAGAAAGAACATGAAAAAGGAACCGTTCTTGTGCCGAAATTTGCCAGACCCATGCAGTTGCCAATTAGAAAGAACGTGCCTCATGCACTTCATTGAAATCCAAATAAATCATGTTCTAGAACCGTGAACCTCCCTGCGATAGCGTGCCTCTCATTCCTAGTTTCGATTTAACAGGTCATGGGACTTGAACCGGGTCCTGCAGCAAAAGTTATGCGTGTGTAACCAAAATCACTAATTTTTGGTCGAAACTCATATCCGGCAGGTCATGGGGTTTTCTAGTATGGACCCACCGTGCTACCCTATCATGAAAACTCTTTTGATGAATCTACAATTTAAATGAGATATTTTCCAAGATAAATAACATGACAAAAGAACCGTTCTCGTGCCGAAAGTTGCCGGAGTCACGCATTTGTCAAATAGAAAGAACGTGCCTCATGCACTTCATTGAAACCCAAATAAATCATGTTGTAGAACCATGAACCTTCCTGCGATAGTGTTCCTCTCATTCCTAGCTTCGATTTGATAGGTGATGGGACTTGAACCGGGTCCCGCAGCAAAAGTTATGCATGTTTAAGCAAAAACAACAATTTTTGGTCGAAACTCATAGCCGGCGGGTCACGGGGTTTTCTCGTACGGACCCACCGTGCTACCCCGCCATGAAAACTCTCTTGATGAATCTACAATTTAAATGAGATGTTTTCCACCAGAAAGAACATGACAAAAGAACCGTTCTCGTGCCGAAAGTTGTGGGAGCCACACATTTGCCAAATAGAGAGAACATGCCTCGTGCACTTCATCGAAACCCTAACAAATCACGTTGTAGAACCAAGAACCTTCTTGCGATAGCGTCACTCTCATTCTTAGCTCCGATTTGACAGGTCATCGGACTTGAACCGGGCCCTGAAGCAAAAGTTATGGATGTTTAAGCAAAAACACGAAATTTTTGGTTGAAACTCATAGCCGGCGGGTCACGGGGTTTTCTCGTACGGACCCACCATGCTATCCTACCATGAAACTCTCATGATGAATCTACAATTTAAATGGGATGTTTTCCACCAGAAAGAACATGACAAGAGAACAGTTCTCGTGCCGAAAGTTGCCGGAGCCACGCATTTGCCAAATAAAAAGAACGTGCCTCGTGCACTTCATCGAAACCCAAAAAAATCTTGTTGTAGAAACAAGAACCTTCCTGTGATAGCGTCCCCCTCATTCTTAGCTTCGATTTGACTGGTCATGGGACTTGAACGGGGTCCTGCAACAAAAGTTATAAATGTTTAAGTAAAAAACAACAAATTTTGGTCGAAACTCATAGCCGACGGGTCACAGGGTTTTCTCGTTCGGACCCACCGTGCTACCCTCCCATGAAAACTCTCTTGACGAATCTACAATTTAAATGAGA
>NW_020201011.1:5669-6804 GCF_001531365.2 Cynara cardunculus var. scolymus
ATGAAAACTCTCTTGATGAATCTACAATTTAAATGAGATGTTTTCCACCAGAAAGAACATGACAAAAGAACCGTTCTTGTGCCGAAAGTTGCCGGAGCCATGCATTTGCCAATTAGATAGAACATGCCTCATGCACTTCATTGAAACCCAAATAAATCAAGTTGTAGAACCACGAACCTTCTTGCTATAGTGTGCCCCTCATTCCTAGGTTCGATTTAACAGGTCATGGGACTTGAACCGGGTCCTACAGCAAAAGTTATGCGTGTAACCAAAAACACCAATTTTTGGTTGAAACTCATAGCCGGCGGGTCATGGGGTTTTCTCGTACGGACCCACCGTGCTACCCTGCCATGAAAACTCTCGTGATGAATCTACAATTTAAATGAGATGTTTTCCACCAGAAAGAACAAGACAAAAGAACCGTTCTTATGCCGAAAGTTTCCAGAGCCACGCATTTGCCAAATAGAAAGAACGTGCCTCATGCACTTCATTGAAACCCAAATAAATCATGTTGTAGAACCATGAAACTTCCTGCGATAGTGTGCCTCTCATTCCTAGGTTTGATTTAACAGGTCATGGGACTTGAACTGGGTCCTGCAGCAAAAGTTATGCAAGTTTAAGGAAAAACACCAATTTTTGGTCGAAACTCATAGACGGCGGGTCACGGGGTTTTCTCGTACGGACCCACCGTGCTACCCTGCCATGAAAACTCTCTTGATGAATCTACAATTTAAATGAGATGTTTTCAACCGGAAAAAACATGAGAAAAGAACCGTTCTTGTGCCGAAAGTTTCCGGAGCCATGCATTTGCCAATTAGATAGAACGTGCCTCATGCACTTCATTGAAACACAAATAAATCATTTTGTAGAACCATGAACCTTCCTGCGATAACGTGCCTCTCATTCCTAGCTTCAATTTGATAGGTCATGGAACTTGAACCGGGTCTTGCAGCAAAAGTTATGCATGTTTAAGCAAAAACAACAATTTTTGGTCGAAACTCATAGCCGGCAGGTCACGAGGTTTTCTCGTACGGACCTATCGTGCTACCCTCCCATGAAAACTCTCTTGATGAATCTACAATTTAAATGAGATGTTTTCCACCAGAAAGAACATGACAAAAGAACCGTTCTTGTG
>NW_020201011.1:7419-8534 GCF_001531365.2 Cynara cardunculus var. scolymus
ACCCACCGTGCTACCCTATCATGAAAACTCTTTTGATGAATCTACAATTTAAATGAGATGTTTTCCAAGATAAATAACATGACAAAAGAACCGTTCTCGTGTCGAAAGTTGCCGGAGCCACGCATTTGTCAAATAGAAAGAACGTGCCTCATGCACTTCATTGAAACCCAAATAAATCATGTTGTAGAATGATGAACCTTCCTGCGATAGTGTGCCTCTCATTTCTAGCTTCGATTTGATAGGTCATGGGACTTGAACCGGGTCCCGCAGCAAAAGTTATGCATGTTTAAGCGAAATCAACAATTTTTGGTCGAAACTCATAGCCGGCGGGTCACGGGGTTTTCTCGTACGGACCCACCGTGCTACACTGCCATGAAAACTCTCTTGATGAATCTACAATTTAAATGAGATGTTTTCCACCAGAAAGAACATGACAAAAGAACCGTTCTCGTGCCGAAAGTTGTCGGAGCCACGCATTTGCCAAATAGAGAGAACGTGCCTCGTGCACTTCATCGAAACCCATAAAAATCACGTTGTAGAACCAAGAACCTTCTTGCGATAGCGTCACTCTCATTCTTAGCTTCGATTTGATAGGTCATCGGACTTGAACCGGGCCCTGAAGCAAAAGTTATGGATGTTTAAGCAAAAACACCAAATTTTTGGTCGAAACTCATAGCCGGCGGGTCACGGGGTTTTCTCGTACGGACCCACCGTGCTATCCTACCATGAAACTCTCTTTATGAATCTATAATTTAAATGGGATGTTTTCCACCAGAAAGAACATGACAAAAGAACAGTTCTCGTGCCGAAAGATGCCGGAGCCACGCATTTGCCAAATAAAAAGAACGTGCCTCGTGCACTTCATCGAAACCCAAAAAAATCTTGTTGTAGAACCAAGAACCTTCCTGTGATAGCGTCCCCCTCATTCTTAGCTTCTATTTGACAGGTCATGGGACTTGAACGGGGTCCTGCAACAAAAGTTATGCATGTTTAAGTAAAAAACACCAAATTTTGGTCGAAACTCATAGCCGACGGGTCACAGGGTTTTCTCGTACGGACCCACCGTGCTACCCTCCCATGAAAACTCTCTTGACGAATCTACAATTTAAATGAGA
>NW_020201011.1:10669-21576 GCF_001531365.2 Cynara cardunculus var. scolymus
ACCCACCGTGCTACCCTATCATGAAAACTCTTTTGATGAATCTACAATTTAAATGAGATGTTTTCCAAGATAAATAACATGACAAAAGAACCGTTTTCGTGCCGAAAGTTGTCGGAGCCACGCATTTGCCAAATAGAAAGAACGTGCCTCATGCACTTCATTGAAACCCAAATAAATCATGTTGTCGAACTATGAACCTTCCTGCGATAGCGTGCCTCTCATTCCTTGGTTCGATTTAACAGGTCATGGGACTTGAACCGGGTCCTACAGCAAAAGTTATGCGTGTGTAACCAAAAACACTAAATTTTGGTCGACACTCATGGCCGACGGGTCATGGGGTTTTCTCGTACAGACCCACCGTGCTACCCTCCCATGAAAACTCTCTTGATGAATCTACAAATTAAATGAGATGTTTTCCACCAGAAATAACATGACAAAAGAACCGTTCTTGTGCCAAAAGTTGCCGGTGCCATGCAGTTGATAATTAGAAAGAACGTGCCTCATGCACTTCATCGAAACCCAAACAAATCATGTTGTAGAACCATGAACCATCCAGCAACAGTGTGCCTCTCATTCCTAGGTTCGATTTAACAGGTCATGGGACTTGAATCGGGTCCTGCAGCAAAAGTTATGCGTGTGTAACCAAAAACACCAATTTTTGGTCGAAACTCATAGCCGGCGGGTCACGGGGTTTTCTCGTACGGACCCACCGTGCTACCCTGGCATGAAAACTCTCTTGATGAATCTACAATTTAAATGAGATGTTTTCCACTAGAAAGAACAAGACAAAAGAACCGTTCTTATGCAGAAAGTTTCCGGAGCCACGCATTTGCCAAATAGAAAGAACGTGCCTCATGCACTTCATTGAAACCCAAATAAATCATGTTGTAGAACCATGAACCTTCCTGTGATAGCGTGCCTCTCATTCATAGGTTCAATTTAATAGGTCATGGGACTTGAACTGGGTCCTTCAGCAAAAGTTATGCCTGTTTAAGCAAAAAGAACAATTTTTGGTCGAAACTCACAGCCGACGGGTCATGGGGTTTTCTCGTACCGACCCACCATGCTACCCTCCCATGAAAACTCTCTTGATGAATCTACAATTTAAATGAGATGTTTTCCACCAGAAAGTACATGGCAAAAGAACCATTCTTGTGCCGAAAGTTGCCGGAGCCATGTAGTTGCCAAATAGAAAGAACGTGCCTCAAGCACTTTCTCGAAACCCAAACAAATCATGTTGTAGAACCATGAACCATCCAGTGATAGTGTGCCTCTCATTCCTAGGTTTGATTTAACAGGTCATGGGACTTGAACCGGTTCCTGCAGCAAAAGTTATGCGTGTGTAACCAAAAACACCAATTTTTGGTCGAAACTCATATCCGGCGGGTCACGGAGCTTTCTCGTACGGATCCACCGTGCTACCCTGCCATGAAAACTCCCTTGATGAATCTAAAATTTAAATGAGATGTTTTCCACCAGAAAAGAACATGACAAAAGAACCGTTCTTGTGCCGAAAGTTTCGGGCCTTGCATTTGCCAATTAGAAAGAATGTGCCTCATGCACTTCATTGAAACCCAAATAAATCAACTTTTAGAACCTTGAACCTTCCTGTGATAGCGTGCCTCTCATTCCTAACTTCAATTTGGTAGGTCATGAGACTTGAACCGGGTCTTGCAGGAAAACTTATGCATGTTTAAGCAGAAACAACAATTTTTGGTCGAAACTCATAGCTGGCGGGTCACGGGGTTTTCTCGTACAGACCCACCGTGCTACCCTACCATGAAAACTCTCTTGATGAATCTACAATTTAAATGAGATATTTTTCACCAGAAAGAACATGACAAAAGAACCATTCTCGTGCCGAAAGTTGCCGGAGCTACGCATTTGCCATATAGAAAAGAACGTGCCTCGTGCACTTCATCGAAAGCCAAACAAATCATGTTGTAGAACCAAGAACCATCCAACGATAGTGTGCCTCTCATTCCTAGGTTCGATTTAACAGGTCATGGGACTTGAACGGGGCCTTGCAGCAAAAGTTATGCATGCTTAAGTAAAAAACACCAAATTTTGGTTGATACTCATAGCCGGTGGGTCACGGGGTTTTCTCGTACAGACCCACTATGCTACCCTGCCATGAAAACTCTCGTGATGAATCTACAGATAAAATGAGATGTTTTCCACCAGAAAGAACATGACAAAAGAACCGTTCTCGTGCCGAAATTTTCTAAACCCATGAAGTTGCCAATTAGAAAGAACGTGCCTCACGTACTTCATCGAAATCCAAACAAATCATGTTGTAGAACCATGAACCTTCATGCGATAGTGTGCCTCTCATTCCTAGGTTCGATTTAATAGGTCATGAGACTTGAACCAGTTCATCCAGCAAAAGTTATGCGTGTGTAACCAAAAACACCAATTTTTGGTTGAAACTCATAGCCGGCGGGTCACGGGGTTCTCTTGTACGGACGCATCGTGCTACCCAGCCATCAAAAGTCACTTGATCAATCTATAATTTAAATGAGATGTTTTCTACCAGAAAGAACATGACAACAGAACCATTGCACGTTGACTGGACCAAAGGGATCCATGTGCAGTAGCTGAAGAGGCGCAGTCACTGAAGAGATTTGCTTTGGCTTAAAGCTAGCACTTGTGTGTTTTCTTTTTCACATGTTGAGCAAAGAGATTCCTTTGCAAATTAGTGTTAAGGAAGTCCAGTGACAAGATCATTTCTAGACAACTCACTAAGTGTCTTGAAGTTAAGATGAGAGATTCGTTTGTGCCATAGCTAGTTGATGTCTGATGAGGCTTTAAAGAAGAAACAACTATTCTCAGTGGTAGTAGAATTCATCTTGATGATATATACGTTCTCTAGGCGAGAACAGGTCAAGGCAACCTTATCATCTTTGTCGTAGATGCAACATGAATTGTTTGAGAATTTTACTCTGTAGTCTTTGTCACATAGTTGACTGATGATCACCAGGGATTTGTCTCCAGTCATATGCCTTGAGCATCCACTATCGAGATACCATATGCCTTTGACATCCTGTACAAAGGAATAGTTTAAAAATGCTATTGGTACCCAGCTATTGGGGTCCAGCACTGTTAGAGGCATCATCCACTGATGCTGAAGAGTCAGCGTCAGCAGACGGTGTCACTAAATCTGAAGAAGTTTTAGTGGAAAGAGGAACAACCTCTATCACTTGTAAGATAAAGTCAGTAGAAGTCTTCACTAAGCCTGATTAAGAGGCTTCAGTGGTTGGAATTACAATATCTGATGCTGAAGGCTTAACAGCAGTTGTTGTCTTCACTGAGCCTGAGGAAGAGGCTGTAGTGGTTTGCTTCACTTTGGATGCTTTTGCAGCCATAGTGGAGGATTTCGCTTTGGTTGATTTCTCAGCTTTAGCTACTTTCTTGCCCTTACCTGGTGGACCAGCATTGGCGGCAGAAGGACACTTGCTAGCAATATGTGTATGTTTACCATAGTGTTTACACTTCCTATTGCTGAAGGTAGCTTTAGGGCCAGAAAGTACCAGATTAGAAGAGGGACCAGCTCCAAGGATTCCCTTCTCATTAGTTCTTAGAGAAACCTTTGAGGCTTGGGAGTTTTTATGTGAAGCATTCACCTTGAGCTGAGACTTAGACTTCTGAGAGGAATCATATATCTTAGTCTTTGAAGAAGAAGGTTTACAAGCTAAAGGAATAGACCTAGATATATTAGACTTGTTAGACTTCTTAGGAAGAGGTGCTATGACAATGGATTTACCTTTGTCTTTGCAACATGAACTCGAAAGAGTTCCATCAAGATGACTCTAAGTAAAAGAGGACTGAGAGGAAGAAGTGTCAGGAATGGAAGAGACAAAGGTACCAAACGTAAGCATGGACCTGTCAGTGACACGTTCTTCTTGATCATAGGAAAATCCTAGACCAGTCGTTATCTTGGCCGGGATCTGAGCGTTGATGATATCAAAGGCTTTGACATAGGCTTTGCACCACCCTTCAATGGTAGCTTTCTCAACCTTGAGTTTAGCGATTGCTCGCTCACGATCAATGATAGCCTGTTCGCTTTCAACAGTGATGGCTTGGTTTACAATGACTTGATCCTTTAGGTTTTCTTCAACCTTAGTGAACTCCTTGATCTTAGAATGGCAAATCTTCAACTATTTTCGAAGATCAAGATTAAGCATTTATGCTTTTGATTTTCCATTGAGAGCATTGTAAAGATGCACCGTCAACGTGTCTAGTACAAAAAGGCTAGAAGAAGAAGAAGAGGGTTCATTCAAGATACATACCTGAGTAGGAGAAGAGGATGTTAGTTTAGTTGAAGTAGATGTCTTTGAAGTTTCTTCTTTGACATCTTTGGCCATCAAGCAAAGATAGGTTGTATCTTCCTCATCAGATGAATCAGCCCAATCATGCTCTTCACCAATAAGACCCTTGGCCTTTCGCTGGTGATTCTTCATCTTCTTATACCTCTCCTTTAGCTTCAGGTATTTATCATCCTTGGATTTGAAGGAGGATGGGGTTTTGGAAGATGGCGTTACAGTCTTCTTWGATCTGTATTCACCTGCAAAATGTCCAGTGCGGTGACAATTGTAGTAGATTACTGAAGCCTTGTCTATTTGATCAAACTTTGGCTTTTCTTTAATAGTCAGCAAAGGAGATCTGTGAAAGTTGCTCTTGCTGGCTAATCTCCTAAAAGATTTAGTCAAAAGCGCCAGGGATTCATCAAAATCTGCAAGATCAGATTCTGGTATATCCTCAGAGTTAGTAGAGTCTAACTCTGTAATTAGAACAAGAGGAAGAGATGAAGAAAAAGAAGAAGAAGAAGAAGAAGAAGAAGAAGGGGTTTCAACTGAAGTAACTTCTGAGATTAAAGCTAACAAAAAGCTTTTCATTTCTCTGGAATCTTTGACTAGATTCCTTTTCAGCTGACGAGATTACTCATGATTAAGCAGAATCCCATAAAGAGTAGAGAGAGAAACATAGGACATGTCACTGGACATCTTTAGACACATGGAAAAGGTGTCCCAAGATTCAGGAAGACACTCCAGAAACTTAGTTAACGTTTCAGAGTTGCAACATTCCCTACCTATAGTCCTAAGATCAATAAGATGACAATTAGAACGTTGATGTTCTCCAGACAGTGTCTCAGTCTTTCCCCAGAGAAAGCTTTCATACTGCCTTACTAAATTAATCTTCCTATATGCTTGAACCTGAGAGGTTCCTTCATATTGAACACAAAGAGTGTCTCACATGAATTTAGAAGTCCTGAGTTTCATCACTGAATGATAAACCTCGTCAGAAAGAGACATAGCTATTATAGACCTAGCGCGAGTGTCTATAGTTATTTTCTTCTTGTCTTCGTCACTCCACTGATGAGGAAGCTTTGGAATCTGTCGTTCAGGAATCATGACAGTCGTAGCTGCTTCAGGAACAACTAGAGAAATAGCAAATGGCACATATGGTCCATTTTCTATATAGTGTGGAATTTCAGGATCCACACCTTCCAGAAAGAGGGACATCCGATTCTTCCATAGACTAAAGTTGTCTCGGATGAATCGGGCAGGTTTGGCAAGGCAGCCATTGTCTTGAACGTGTGTGTTTGTGTTTTGTAAAGCCATTTTAATAGCAATAAAATTATCTAAAGAAGGAGATAAAGTAATACGGAAAAATAACCAAACAACTAGAGAAGATAGAACACTGCTCTGATACCACTTGTTGGTCCCGTTAGGGTCTACAAGATGTGTATAACAGTTTGTAGAATGGGAGGAATGAATACAAACACAATATTTTCAAATTTAAAATATATATTGATAAGAGAAGATCAATACAAACTTTACAAGATTGTTTGTGGAAAGATGAGGTAAGAGAAACCTATCTAAACAATCTAAAGTTTACAAACTTAATCTTAGCAAATACGAAAAGATTTTTTGTTAAAGAAATAGAAGAAAGTAAGTTCTATGTGGGAGAGAACTTGTTTAGAATACAATGAAAGGGATTCTAACTTGCTCTTGAAGATGAGCGTATTTGTTCTTAGATGTGTGTTCTTTTACTTAAGTGCAAGAAAGCTCAGAGTAAGGTTTAGAGTAAGTATATCTCTGCATGGAGATAGAACACATCTATTTATACCCGTTGCATTAAATGCACATTTAATGCAACATGGTAGGGTTAGAACGCGTGTCATGCCTTAAGGGGAAGGCTTGTCATTTGTTATAGTAAATAGTACAAAAGCCTATTCATGAGCAGACATCCTTTCATAAAGTTGGTGGGTAATAGAGTCAACTAATCGGCTCCGTATCGTACTAACGTTTAAAAAGGGTATTGGTTTATCCTTTGTGTGTATAAGGATAGGAATAATCGTGCTCAACAAGGTTCTTTTGATCGTTGAATGCTGGAATAACCTAAAGGTCTCATCAGCATTCACTGAAGCTTGGGCAGTCTTCATACATATGTAGACAGACTTCTAATCATTGAATACCGCTTCAGATCACGTACTCGTCCGTCTCTAATTTTTGGTTTCAGTCTTTGACTTTCGCTGAAGGTTCTTTGGTGTGAGTGTTGTCTTCTTGAAGTATCCCTGTCGTTGATTGGATTTACAATACAAGTTCTTCAATGATCACTGAACAGACTCAGTAATGATCGCTGGAACTGAAAAAAACAGAAACATAAATACTTCGCATAGTGTAAAAGGCAATGAGAGAGAGGATCAACAGAGCCAAATATAATGTCGTCCACATACATTTGAACAAGAAAAATATCACCTTTGTGCCTTTTAAGAAAGAGGGTTGTGTCGATGGTACCTTTTTCAAATCCATTGGCTATAAAAAATGGAGGGAGTTTCATACCAGTCCCTGGGTGCTTGTTTGTGTCCATAGAGAGCTTTATCCAGAAAGTAAACATACTCTAGATGTTTTGAGTCTTCAAACCCAGGGGGTTGCTGAACATAGAGTTCTTCTTGCAGTTTGCTATTTACAAAGGCAGACTTGACGTCCATTTGATAAACTTGAAGCCCTTATGAGTTGCGTAGGCTAAGAATATTCTGCTTGTTTCAAGCCTAGCAACGGGGGAAAGGGTTTTGTCAAAGTCTATTCCTTCTTCCTAGCAGTATCCCTTTGCAACCATCTTGGCTTTGTTCTGGATAACTATGCCATCTTCGTCTTTCTTATTTTTGAAGACCTATTTGGTCCTAATCGCGATTTTACCTATGGGTAGCGGCATGAGGGACCAAACTTTGTTCCATTCAAACTGTAGTAATTCTTCTTACATTGCGTCTATTTAGTTTGGATCTTGTACGACTTTAGAAATTATCTTTGGTTCGATCATGCTTAGGAAGTTTGTGAAGAGGGATTCATTAGCAGTGGTAGATCTTGTTTTAACACCAGACGATGGATCACTGATAAATTGGTCATGAGGATGGTCTTTTGTCCACTTAGTGCTTGACTAGGGTTCTTGAGCAACGTGATGCAGTTCTTCATTGATGGGATTGTTAGATGGAACTGTTTGCTCCCCCTCAAAAAGATCTTCTTTAGAATCTTTTTCTGGTTCTAGAGACATAGTAGAAGTAGATGGTGAAGTAAGATGAGATTCGGAAAGAGTTATACCTTCAGCGTTAGAGATCTCATGTAGTTCATCAGCTCAGCAAGTTAGTTTTTCATTGGTCACCGGTCTAGAGACTGTATCTTCTTCAAATAAGTCTTCAAATAGTTAAGCTAGTTCTGATTCATTTGGTTTATAGAGAAATGAATCAAATGATCCTTTAATTACCCCGAGTTCTGAACTGTGTAGTCCAGAAGTCATTGGTGATGCATCATCACAGAACACATTGATGTTTTCTATGGTGATTTTGGTCCTTTTGATGAAAACTCTGTAGGCCTTAGCGGATGGAGAATACCCCAGGAATATGCCTTCATCAGCCTTGTCAAATTTTCCAAGAAGTTCCTTGTCATTGAGTACATAGAATTTGCACCCAAAGACATGGAAATATTTGACATTTGAACGTCTATGGTTGATGAGTTCATAGGGGGTCTTCTGGTGCCTCTTGTTGATGATTCATCTATTCTGGGTGAAGCAAGCAGTAGAGATTGCTTCGGCCCAGAAGGAAATAGGTATTTCTGATGAAGCAAGCATCATTCTTGCTGCTTCTACAAGGATTATGTTCCGTCTTTCAACAACTCCATTTTGCTGCAGAGTTTTGGCCATTGAAATATTTTGAGATATACCTTCATTGATGAGATATTCATCGATTCTGGCATTCTTGAACTCTGTTCCATTGTCTCTTCTAACTTTAACGATTTTTCATTGGAGCTTTTTCATCACTGTGATGAAGAGTTTAGGAACTTCTGATTTCTTCTTGACAAACTCAACCCATGTGTATCTTGAAAATTCATCAACAAGTACCTAGGATGTACTTCTTTCCAGAGAGGCTTTGTGTTGTGATGAGCCCACAGAGATCAATGTGAAGCATATCCAGTGATTTAGAGCACGAGGTTTCAGATTTGGACTTATGAGAAGCCCGCTTTAACTTTCCCATCTCACAGGTCCAGCATAGATTGTTCATTTTCAAAGTTTAGATCAGGTATTCCTTTGACTAACTTCTGTTTAGCTAATATCTTCAAGGCTCCAAAATTCAGATGTGAGAATTTTTGATGCCATAGCTAATTTTCCTCACTCTTATGGGAGACAAGGCATAGAGTGTCTTGGCTCACAGAAGATTGGAAGTCCAGAAGATAGAGGTTTCCTTCTCTTTTGGCCTTGATGATGGTTTGTCCGGGTTTCGTTTCGATGATGCAGAAACCTTGCGAAATCGTACTTCCAGACCTTTGTCGTAAAATTGACTGATGCTCAACAGATTGTGCTTTAAGCATTCAACATAAGCCACTTTTGCTATGGATATGTTTCTTTTGATGAGAGTGTCATATCCTTTGATTGTACTTATGCTGTTGTCTCCAAATTTCAAAGATCCTCCGGATTTTTCAATAAAGGAGGAGAGTTAACTTCTATCACCAGTCATGTGCCTAGAGCAATCTGAATCCATGTCCCATGGTTTCACACGCTACTCCTACAAGACAAATTAAGGGTTTTTAGGTACCCATTTCATAATGGGTCCTCTCTTGTTAGTTTGGGATTTGGCATTTTCATTTTCATCAGCCTTTTTGGTCTTAGGCTGTTTTTCTTTGCCCTTAGTCTTTGTATTCTTGGGTTTCTTTTTCATTTTTTCCTGAGTTTTAACATTTTCATATCTATAAACATGCTAAGAAAATATGCAACGATGATCTAACATATGATTCCTTAGTAATTGTAAAAGAGTTAAACACTAATAGTTGGGATTTTTGGAATAAGAGTGTTTAACAACTTTCCTTTTATTTGAATATTTGGAAGTAGAAGCATGTATGAAATGTTCTTATTTGGCATTTGTTGTTTTTACAAACTTTCTATGTAGCACAAAATTTTTACTTGCAGGGGCAGGCTTGGTTTTTACTTCCTTCCTGAGGGGTTGATGGACCTTCTTCCCTTTAGTTGAAGGAGATGAAATGTGAACGTTAGAGTTTTCAGAAGCAGGACAATTTTTTTTCTGTTCAGGAGTGAACTTTATAAATTTTGAGTGAGGGGTCCGGCCTTGTGAAGCTTCCTTGGAAGATTTGACTTTATTCAGGTTTTCTTTTTCCAGATCTAAAGAGTTTTTAGCTTTTACGCACATATCTGTGAGGTCAGAATTCATTGGGATTTTTGAAACTTGCATTTTTTATCCACAATTACTTCTGGCGTTTCATAGATTATTTCTTTTTCAGAATCATAATGAAGAAAGACTCTTGCAAATTTCTCAAAATCGAAGTTTTCATGAACATTTTTAAGGGAGATGGGTTCTAAGGTTGAAGGTTCAGAACTATCTTTTGGGAGATCCATTGCTTCTGATCTCACAGATGAATTTTCAAGATTACTTGAATCATTCATCGCTCCTTTAGATGACGTTGGTTTCTTACCTAGATGTTCTATTCCATCAGTAGCACTTCCTGATGAACTTGTGGAAATGATAACCAGAGGCTCTGGTTTGACCATGAGGTTTTCATCGACCTCTGCCTTGGAAGAAATTGAACCATCATCCTTTCCATCGGGATTTTTACTAGTGCTACACTCATAAACCACATTTTGGAAGTTTTTCCTCAAGAAAATCATTTTTCCATTGACTTTGGCTCTTTTGAAAGAGGCTTCTTGTTTAGTAGTAAAGTCAGGTTTTTGAACACATCCACGTTTAAAAGTGGATTCAAGATTGTATTTCTTGTTTTCGATGAAAAAGTCACGATCATTGAATCCTATTCCTTGGCAGTCAGACCATTAAGTTTTTCATAAACATTCTAGGCATCTATATATTTCTTCATCAAAAGTTCATTAGTTTGAACCTTTTAGTGAAGAATCTGTCTTTCCTTTAAAAAAAAGTTGTTTAGAGCTACTGAAGTCAGCTTTCTGCCACTGATTCTTTCAAGGCTTTCAGCTTTTTATCTAGATCTTTAGAGATCTTCTTGTTCAGATCCAAAAGTTTTTCTTCTTTGATTTCTTAAGAGATGCAATGCGAGTTTTTTCTTTCTCTAATTCAGCTTTTTCTCCAGTAAGAAAATTAGTCTCTCTTTTTTAGAAACTAGATTCTTTCTCTGCTTTCTGTCTTTAAAATTTTTCAAAGTTAAATTTTTCTTTTAATTTAGGGAAATCTTCTGTTATAACCCCGATCTGACAGTAGAACGATTTACACTAGAAGTTTGAAATAGAAAGTAAACAAGAAGATTAAACAGAGAAATAGCGGCTGCTTTTCATTTATTGAAAATARAGATTACAAACTCTCAAGAAACCCTAATCGACTCTCATATRATTTTGAATCTATCTATTACAAAGAGAATTTTCTTGGTGCTCTTGAA
>NW_020201011.1:23669-35008 GCF_001531365.2 Cynara cardunculus var. scolymus
AGCTTTAAAAATAAAGCTAACATCTTCTGAAGGTTTTATGACCTTTAACTCTAGCTCAGATGGCGCAGAGTTGGTTCATCATGGGAAGAATTGCATACTTGGTCATCGGAGTCGGAAGAGGATTCTGAAGTGGACTTGGCCATAATGCCTATGAGAGCCTTATCTTCTTTATCAGATGAGGAATCAAACACCCAGTTTTCTTTTTCTGCCATCAGGCTTCTTTCTCTTGGATTGTATTTGTATTTATTCTTGTAGTAGTCTGCATCCTTGATCAGACGTCCTTTGCAGTCCTTCAAAAAATGACCTAGCTTTCCGCATCGGTAGAAAAAAATTAGAAGGAAGAAAAAATTGAGAGATTTGAATACTCAGATTCAAATTGATTGTTTTGATTGAAAATCAATCAATTTGCTCTGATACCAATTGTTGATCCTAGATCTCTCAAAATAACATGAAAATTTATGTTTGAGAACCTAAATCTATCGTATCTATGAAGAAAGTGAATAACAACTTTCAAGTAATTTCACTATAATAATGATAAATGAGAAGGATTTCTTTATTTACAAGACATATGAATGCTATTTATACTAGCAATCTAGTCTAAGTGATAACAATCTAGTATAAGATACCTATAAGATAAACAAGGAAAAGGTATCTATCTAGAAAGGTGGGAGTTATCTCTAACTACCTGGCGTAACATAATTCCAGCTGTCGATGAGTCATCTCCAGTTGTCTCTAGGTAGTATGTTCAATTAGGATTGTTCACATATCTGCTTGACTAGAGTATATCTGATTGAACTGTGAAACTTGACGATTCTCTTAGTTGTTGTAAACTAGAGGGGTTATGGAGTTGCTTAGTTCATCGACCTGATTAACTTCTTCACAAGTAGATGATTATCAGGTTAAGTGCTTTAGGTCTTCATAGCAGCTCTGGAACTTTGATAGTGTCTCTGGTTTGTCTTCAGCACTTAGAATCTTCTCCAGCTTTGTCTTCCATCGGGTCTCCAGACTTCCATACTTGTGCATTTTTCATTAATTTTACAAATAGAAATTATGGGGTCTAACACCCTAGTTGGGTCATTGTCATGCAAGTGGAACTCACTGAGTTTGATAGGAACAAAGCCTAGTACCTTGTCGCACGTTCGTTTGACAAAACTGTGATATGCACCAAGTTGGTTTATCGCAATAAGTTAGATGAGCAAGGTGTGGTAACCCGGAACAAGGCTCGTCTTGTTGCTCAGGGTTATAGACAAGAAGAAGGAATCGATTATGACGAAACCTTCGTACCAGTGGCTAGACTTGAAACTATTCGACTCTTTCTAGCCTTTGTGGCCCATAAAGACTTTAATGTCTACCAAATGGTGTAAGGAACGCTTTTCTAAATGGAAAACTGCAAGAGGAAGTTTATGTTGAGCAACCTCCAGGGTTTCTTGACTCTAAGTATCCAAATCATGTTTATCATTTGGATAAAGCTCATTACGGGTTAAAACAGGCCCCTCGTGCCTGGTATGATAACCTCTCCTCAGAGAAATTTGTCTGTGGAAAGATTGACCAGACCTTATTTCTTACGAAAGTTAAAAGGTCATATCATTCTAGTCCCAATTTATGTCGATGAGATTATATTTGGTTCCACTAATCCCTCTTTGTGTTTTTGGTTCGCTGATTGCATGAAGAAAGAATATCAAATGAGTATGATGAGAGAATTAACCTATTTTCTAGGTCTCCATATCAAGCAATCAAATAAAGGTATCTTTATCAACCAAAGTAAGTATGTCCGAGATATGCTGAAAAAGTTTGATCTATCCAACAGCTCATCTATGGAAACTCCAATGGCTCCTCCTCTCTCTCTCTCTAAACAACGATCAAAACGGAAATCCTGTAAACGTAACTGTTTATAGAGGAATGATCGGCTCCCTACTATATCTCACAACAACTCGACCAGATATCATGTATTTTACTTGTCTTTGTGCACGACATTAATCCGAACTTGAGGAATCCCATCTGATTGTTGTAAAATGCATATTCAGATACCCGAAGGGAACTCCTAACGTGGGTCTCTGGTATACATAATGTTCAGCAAAATGGGAAAACTCAATAAATTTCTCAGTATAATCCCGCACATATCTATTCCCTTGTTCTAGTTTCAGAAAATCCTACTCCATCTGTCTTACTGCTGTCATAGGACAGAATTGTGTTTTGAATTTATTCACAAATTCTTCCCAAGACATGGTCTGTAATATATTCGGTTGTGCTGAGGATTCCACATCCCACCAATATAAGGCATTAGATTTAAGCATAGACACTGCAAATCTAACCTTATTTTCTTCAGAACATTTACTGGTGTTGAATACTGATTCAATCTCTTTTATCCAGCACATTGCTTTTACTGGATCTATTTCTCCTGAAGGAGCCAATCTGTATGGTGCCTTGGCCACTGGTGGTGCTCCAGGTATGAGATCAATTAGAAATTCAATGACTCGATCTGGCGGTAACTCAGACAAATCCTCTGGAAAAACTTTCAGGTATTCATTAACGATTGGAATTAATTCCTCTTTTCTTTTCTCTTTCTTTGTATTAACAACATATGCTATACACCCCTGACATCCCTTTCGAATAGACTTTCGGGCTTTTATTATAGATAGTAAACTAGTATGATGATCCTGACGATCACCATAAATAATAACTGTTCCTTGATCTGGCAGTGTAATTCTGATCATCTTCTTATTACAAACAATACTGACCTGATGCTCTGCTAACCAGTCCATACCCACTACTACATCAACCTCTTTCATCGGCATAGGGAATAGTCGAATCGGTAACTCACACCCCTCAATAACAATAATACAATTATTGAATACCCTAGTAACAGATTCCTGACTATTAGCAGTATCAACTACTAATTTGTCATCAAGGAGCACATAATTCAAGCATGCAGATTGAGCAAATGATGGTGATAMAAATGAAAATTTTGCACCAGAATCAAACAACACCTTAGCACGTATAGAATTCAGAAGAAAAGTACCTGTTACTACATCTGGAGTTGATTCTGCCTCATTCTTCGTCATTTGGAACGATCTAGCCCTGGCTCCACTCTGGGCTTCCCTAGGTGCACTAGGCCTTCCACGATTACTGGGAGCATTTCCTCCCATTGTCAAACGGGGATTTCTTAATTGTGGACAATTTTGTCGGATATGGTCAGGTGAATTGCACTGAAAACATCTTTTGGGTGTAGTGCAGTCCCTTGACAAATGCACTGTCTCCCCACAACGATAACATCTTTTTGGTTCAGACGGACAATTTCCTTAATACACCTGTTGACATTGCGGGCAGGTTCTAAGAAGTGGCAGTTGTGGAGCACGGTTATCTATTTTAGTAAATTTGGGTCTTCAAAAACTGACTGAAGTGCGTATGGACTGGTTAGCAGAGCATCAGGTCAGTATTGTTTGTAATAAGAATATGATCAGAATTACACTGCCAGATCAAGGAACAATTATTATTTATGGTGATCGTCAGGATCATCATACTAGTTTATTATCTGTAATAAAAGCCCGAAAGTCTATTAGGAAGCGATGTCAGGGGTGTATAGCATATGTTGTTAATACAAAGAAAGAGAAAAGAAAAGAGGAATTGATTCCAATCGTTAATGAATACCCAAAAGTTTTTCCAGAGGATTTGTCTGAGTTACCGCCAGATCGAGTCATTGAATTTCTAATTGATCTCATACCTGGAGCACCACCAGTGGCCAAGGCACCATACAGATTGGCTCCTTCAGAATTGAAAGAGTTGGTCACTTAGTTATAGGATCTGACTGATAAAGGATTCATTAGACCTAGCACATCACATTGGGGTGCTCCGGTCTTGTTTGTCAAGAAGAAAGATGGATCTATGCGAATATGTATAGACTATCGAGAATTTAATAAATTGACAATCAAGAACAAATATCCTCTACCAAGGATTGATGACTTGTTTGATCAACTGGTAGGAGGAAGTTATTTCTCCAAAATCGATTTAAGGTCAGGGTATCATCAGCTTAAAGTCAGGGGGGAAGACGTTGCCACAACAGCTTTCTGAACTAGATACAGGCATCATGAATTCTTAGTTATGCCATTCGGCTTAACTAATGTGCCCGCAACTTTATGGATTTGATGAATAGGGTATGTAAGGAATATGTTGATAAATTCATTATTGTATTTATCGATGATATTCTTATATACTCTAAAACTGAAAAAGAGCACACGGAACATCTTCGCCTGATACTGGAATTGTTGAAAAGAGAAAAGTTGTATGCCAAGTTGTCCAAGTGTGAGTTTTGGTTACGAGAAGTACAATTCTTAGGACACGTTAGCTCAGAAGCAGGGGTGAAGGTAGATCCTACTAAAATAGAGGCAGTTCCAAGATGGGAAGCTCCAAAAACTCCTTCTAAAGTCCGAAGCTTTTTGGGATTGGCCGTTTATTACCGTAAGTTCATTCAGGAATTTTCCAAGATAGCGGTGCCATTGACTAAGTTGAATCGAAAGAACATTAAGTTCTAGTGGGAAGGAGAACAGCAAGAAGCTTTCCAACTATTAAAGGATCATCTTTGCAGTGCACCGGTATTAACTCTACCAGATGGATCCAAAGAGTTTGTGGTATACAACGATGCTTCAAAGTTAGGGTTAGGATGTGTTCTGATGCAGAAAGGAAAAGTGATTTCTTATGCGTCAAGACAATTGAAAGATCATGAGAAATAGTATCCGACCCATGATATCGAGTTAGCCGCAATGGTGTTTGTTCTAAAAATATGGAGGCATTATCTTCTGGGAACAAAGTGCCAGATTTAAACAGATCACAAAAGTCTACAACATCTGTTCAACCAGAAAGATTTAAATATGCGATAGCGTCGGTGGATTGAACTTGTTAATGATTATGATTGTGAAATCCTTTACCACCCGGGAAAAGCTAACGTGGTAGCTGACGCTTTGAGCAGCAAAGAAAAGATTGGAACCATTAAAATTGTGGCAATGAGAATAAGTTTAATCACTGATTTCCATAAAGAAATTCTTAGATGTCAGAAGGAAGCTATGAAAGAAGATCTTATCAAGACAAAAAGGTTGGGTAAGATGATTTCAACCTTGGAACCAAACGACAAAGGGATTATGTGTTTTCAAGGGCGAATTTGGGTACCAAGATTTGGGGATATCCGGAAAGTTATTTTGAATGAAAGCCATAAATCTCGATACTCTATTCATCCATGTACCAATAAGATGTATCGAGATCTAAATTTTTTTATTGGTGGCCTGGATTGAAGAAAGATATAGCCAGATATGTGGAACAATGTTTAACGTGTCTACAAGTTAAGATCGAGCATGATAAACCGTATGGAAGTCTTCAATCCTTGGAAATTCCTGTATGGAAATGGGATCACATTACGATGGATTTCGTCATGAAGTTACCTCGAACTCCAAAAGGGTACGATGCAATCTGGGTAATTGTTGATCGTCTGTCTAAATCTGCGCATTTTCTACCAATAAGAGAGAGATACTCTTTAGAAAAGTTAACATAGATTTATATCAAAGAAATTATAACTAAGCACAGTGTTCCACTGTCTATTGTTTTTGATAGAGATAGTTGTTTCACCTCGAAGTTTTGGGAAAGTTTGCAGAAAGCTCTATGGTCTGAAATACGGTTAAACACAACTTATCATCCGCAAACCGACGGGCATAATGAAAGAACTATCCAGACTCACGAATATATGTTGAGAAGTTGTATCATTGATTTCGGGGGATCGTGGGAAGATCATTTGCCACTAATAGAGTTTGCGTATAATAATAGTTACCATTCCAGCATCCAAACGGCACCATATGAAGTATTGTATGGACGTAAATGTAGAACGCCGTTGTGTTGGAACGAGGAAGGTGAAAGACAGTTGACGGGTCCTGAAATTGTTCAAGAAACTTCAAACAAGAACGAACAGATCCTGAAAGAATCAGAACAACACAAGATCACCAGAAAAGTTATGCTGATAATTGTCGAAAGCCGATTGAATTTTGTGTAGGTGATTTTGTAATGTTGAAAGTTTCGTCATGGAAGGGTGTCATCAGATTTAGATAAAAGGGTAAGCTCAGTCCGAGGTATGTTGTACCATTCAGAATATGCAAACGAATCGGGCCAGTGGCATATCAGTTAAAGCTACTAGAATAGCTTAGTCTGATTCACAACACTTTCCATGTATCGAATTTGCAAAAATGTTTAGCTGATTCGAGTCTCACTGTACCATTACCAGAGGTCAAACTGGATAGTAAAGTGAACTTTGTGGAAACACCAGAAGTAGTGATTGACCGAAAGATTAGGGTGTTGAGAAACAAGGAAATCAGTTTGGTTAAAGTACAATGGAAGTTTCACAAAGGAATATAAGCGACTTGTGAATTGGAATCATAAATGAGAGCAGATTATCCATGACTCTTTGATTAAAGGAATTCTGAGACGGAATTCTCATAAGGGGTGAATAATGTGATAATCGGGTCCTAGTTATTACCCAAGGTAATTGTTATGTGAATTAATTATTTATGTGGATACATGCTTACATAGGTTATAATGCGTAAGTATGTGTATTTCATACATGGGTTATACGCAAAATATGTGTTATATATATATGTGTGTGTGTGTGTGTGTATGCTATTGTATACATAAGTTTGTATATGCATGAAAAGTTATGCATGCTTGAGTAGGGTTATGTGTATAAACCGATCACGTATTGAGCGGTTTAGTCATAAATCACTCAAGGGTTATGCAGACTAATTATTAATCGGACAAGTATATTGTCCGGATTGCCTTAAACTGGACATGAATTATGCGGTTTAGTTTTAAATCGATTAGGGTCATGCGATTTAGTCTTTAATCGACCAAGGGTTGTCTGGATTAGTTAATCAGACAAAAGGGACAAGTGTTGTCCGGATTATATATCCGGATAACTTGTCTAGATGATTATTTGACGAGTATTGGGCTTTCTTGAAAATTTTACAAATTGATGTTTATTATTGGTTTTAAATTATGGATTTATAAAAAGGAGTATTTTATATCTTTTTAAATAAAAAGATATGTTCCAACCAAGAGTGGTGGCGTAAGTCTGTTTTGGTTTGGAACAGGATTTTTGGGAAATGTTTCTACCAAGTGTGGTGACGTAAGTCTATTTTGGTATTAAACTATATTTTGGGAAACCTTCCTACCAAACATGGTGACGTAAGTCTGTTTTAGTATGGAAGTGGATTTTGTAAAACTGTTTCTACCAAGCATGGTGACATAAGTCTGTTTTGGTATGAAACTTGTTTTAAGTGGTAGTTCCCCCAGACGTGGTGACTTTTGTCTGTTCTGGCTTGGAACTGGGAATGGGTACTTTTAGACGTGGTGACTTCTGTCTGTTCTGATAAGTAGCCTTGTTTTGATGGAGGAATAAGGGTGGCATATCAAGGAGAGGTGTACTGGGAATGTTGATCCCAGATCTCTCAATAACACTAAGTTAAGAATAACCAAATTATAGTGTTTTAATGAACCAAGTGATGAACACTCAAGAATAAATTATGAACATTAAAGAACAATCTTGAGTGTCAAAGGTTTCACTTTATTAATAAGAAAAACGTAAAAGCGACATTTTTAACAATAGGCCTAATCACCTATTTATACTAGAAGGCTAATTAGAAGRTAACTATCTAGTGAGAYTATTTAGCTAATCTTCTACTAACGGATAAAGTTTATCTAAACTATGGATAAGCAATAAATTAAGATAAACTTGAAATCCAGCTGTTGATTTGTCATCTCCAGCTGTCTTTCCTGGGATGATGATTCAACCTTATCTTATATCTTCATCGTATGCCTCTGGTTGAATTGCTGAAGAAAACTCTAAGTGTTGTTGACCAGAGGACTGATGAAAATGCTCTTTCCATCGCATCTCTCGTTGTTCATGGATCCTCTGGTTGTTCTTCAGACTTAGTCAATTCTGCCTTATTGTCTTCATCAGTCTTCTGGTTCTTCATCACTTATTGTTCTTCGTTATTTTTACACTTATTAATTATGGGGTCTAACAATCTCCCCCTAAGGAATGAAAGAACAAACATAAACTAATCTATAAACAATTTTGAAGAACAGAGACTAATCTAAAGAAAAGCATCAGATTCCAAATTTTCATTGGATGATGAATTATTACAATACTAGAAGCAAAAGACATTTCATATTAAGGCAAAAAAAAATTAAAACTCCATTCATGATCTACCTTGAGATATATCCTAGAAGCACAGAAGCAGTCTTCGATAACTGATGACTGTTGATATCTCATGAATGAATTGATTCCCATCTTCTCTTGGCAAATGATTTCTACCATTTCTTTCTCTGATGACTTTCTGAAACCATTCAAGTGTATCAGTTGAATACTTGAATGCCTCAGTTAGTCTGAAGAATTCCTTTCCCCGAACTCATTCTTGTAGACAAGTCCAAGCTCGGGTTGAGTTAAGACTGAGGCATATCTCTTCTCCTGCAAGCCAGGGAAGTCTTCATTTGGTGGAGCGCAGGAGAGTCTTTCGATGCCTAAGTGAAGAGCAATTTGAAAATCACTCTTGGCTCGATGCTTCACCAGGGTCTCTATTGTCTTCACAACCGCTTTGTTTGCCATCCCAAATCTGATGCCATGTTCCTGTCGCTAAGCCATGTATACATAAAGTTCGATCAAGTCATAGGGATTGAGGTTGATCAAGTCATTGTCATTGAACACGCTGATTTGACCATGTGCTCTTTCCACTGTGTACTCGATGTATCTTATGGCTCTGTTGGCGAAGGTTCTCACTTTTAGATCCATTACCCTCCTTATCCCATCATTTGAGAAGACAGCCAGTGGTGCTTGGGTGGTCTGTCTAATAAACCTATGGTGTAGGAGGTCCATGGATTCTAGCGATAAAACCGGACGATTGAGAGCAAACCTTCATCACGGTCGTGATACAAGTATTAATGGATATTTTCCATCATTATGGGTTCCCTGGGTAGCAGCTCTGTACGTCTCCTCAGTGACTCCATGTGCTGGATTATTTCATCGACTAGGCTCTACGGAGGTTGCCTTGACGAAGAAGGAATGTCCGCTTGCATCGTGGTTGGTTCGATTGGGGTTTGAGTTTGGGTGATGGGTTGTGTATCGGTTGGAGGTTGTGTTTGGGTAGTGGGTTGTGTTTCGGTTGGCAATGGGATGGTTTCTTGGGTTGGCTCTTTTTGGGATGGTGAAGGTTCAAGGGGTTATGTATGGGGTTGAGGATGTTGAGGTGATGGTTGGATGTGTGTTTGTTCAGGTTCATTGGGTAGGTTCATGAAATGTTGTGTTTGGCGAAGGGTTGGTGATGGGGTTAATGGTAGGTTTAGAGTAAGAGGTGGGTTGGTTTCTGTTGGTGGGGTGGATGGGTTTTCATCTGTTGATGAACTCAACACGATGGGTTCAGGGGAGGCTGCAAGGGGAACATGTACATTTTGTACATCATCAGAGGGCTGAGCCTCTGGTTCCCTTGCTTGGGTTGATGGGGATTGTTGTTGTGTTTGCGGTTGTGGTGATGGTGCAGCGGACTCCTTTTATTGGGCTGTGGTGGCCTGATTCTCCCCCTCATGAGGACCGAGACCTTGGTTATCGGGGTCTGGATCCTCATGCCTTCTTCTCCTGAGGGGGCGGCTTGAGGAGTAGGAGGCCCTTGTCCTGTTCTTCTTCCATAACCGGATGTGATAGGCTAAGGTGCGCACCCGATCCTTGTTACGCCGTTGTTCCATCATGCGAAGAAGAGAGTCTGTTCGATCTTGCTGTATTAGTAGACTCCTCCTCAACACATTGGTCGCATCCACCGACCTGGTAGTGAACTTGGCATTGATCTCATTGAATGATGAGATGAGTGCCTTGGACAGAACCCTAAGATCGGCTCTGGTAGCGAACTTCGTGCTTGATGATGAAGCTTGTGGTGGCACGGAGGTGGTGGTGGATGTAGATGGAGGAATGGGAAGGTTGGCGATGAGATTTCTCACCTCTGTAGTGAAGGAAGAGAAGGCTGTATCGAAGGATGGGCCTGTAGAGGGAGGTGGGGGTGGAGTAGGGTGGGGGATGTGGGCTAGTATTGTGGCGGGGAGTTCGGTTAGGGTGGTTTGTATGGTGGCCATTTGGTGGGTAAGAGGCAAAGGTTTCACCGATTGATGAAGTGGTTTGAGGTGGGGCTTGTTGAGGAATTTGGGAGATGATGGTGGTTGGTAGGGTGTTAAGGTTCTGGAGGATGGTGTTTAGCTGGGTGGTTATGTAGGTAAGGTTCTCATCGGCCTCAGTTGCTTGGGCCGTGAGGGTGGCGATGGAGTAAATGAGGATTTGGTTTCTTTGGGTGGCAAGGGAAGAGGCGGTGTTGTGGTGTTGGGTGATGGTTTGCTGTCTCGGGTTTGGGTTTCAAGATGGGAGAGGTGTCGTTGAAGGATGGCAAGGGATTGTTGTAGGGTGGTGTTATCGGTTGATGGTGGGTTGTCAACAATCCCTTGGATGATGAGTTTAAGGTTGTTGGTCCCGTAAGGGTCTACAAGAATAGAAATAGTTTATAGAAGGGGGGGGGGATGAATACAAACACAGTATTTTCAAATTTAAAATATATATTGATAGAGAAGATCAATACAGACTTTACAAGACTGTTTGCGGAAAGATAAGGTAAAAAAAACCTATCTAAACAATCTATGGTTACACACAGATCTTTAGCAAATACAAGAAAATAGATTGCTAAAAGGACGATCCTTTACTTAAGCTAGAAGTTGCTTGAAGTAAGAATAGGGTTAGAGAAAGATGTGCGCTCTCTGCATGGAGAAGAAACACTTCTATTTATACCCAGTGCATTAAATGTTCATTTAATGCAATATGGTAGGTTTAGAGTGCGTGCCAAGCCTTAAGAGGAAGGCTTGTCCTTTGGTACAGTGAATAGTACAAAAGCACTATTTTTGAGCAAACATCCTTGCCTAATGTTGGTGGACGAACATCTAGAGCAGTCTTCACACATATGTAGACAGACTTGTAATCTCTGAATACCGCTTCAGATCACGTACTCACCAGTCTCTAATCTTCAGTTTCAGTCTTCGACGTTTGCTGAAGGTTCTTTGGTGTGAAAGTTGTCTTCTTGAAGTATTGCTGTCTGTGATGAATTTACAATGCAAGTTCTTTAGCGATCACTGAACATACTCAGTGATGATCGCTGGAACTGAAAATACAGAAACACAAATACAACGTGAAAGGGAAAAAGGATTATCATCAAATCACTGAGAGAGACGATCAACAATCTCCTCCTATTTGATGATAACAAGATAACATAAAGAAAGTTATC
>NW_020201011.1:35118-36752 GCF_001531365.2 Cynara cardunculus var. scolymus
GAAATAATACAAGTATTACAGTACATGTTCAGAATTTACAGAATGTAAATACAATCAATGAAAGAAGATATAGAAAAGGATTTACAAGGAAAAGTTGATTGTTGTTACAAAGAGAATCTTATTCTAGAACACTTAGATCTATGTAATCAGGTACATTTTCACCAAAGTTTCTTCGATGTAGGAATTCCCTTCGTATCTTCAGATCAACGACTTTTCCAGGCATCCTATCATCTATCCAGAGCAAGAGATACGTCAAGTGATCTATTGGACATAGATGTAGCTCTGACACTCTCTGAAATCTGACTTCACCTTCATAGTCAAGGAATATAACTCCTAACTCAGGTTTGAAATGCACAGAGTTGGGTGTATAGGGACCCTTATCTGGCAAGTCAAGATTCAGCATAGAAATGTCAGTGCTCATATGACCCTTCAGGACTTCATCTAAGGAGAACTTTGTTTTATGTTCGTTCCTTAGGGATGCTCCATCATTAGGATCAGAGAGCTTTATTTTCTTCTTCCCACCTTTCTTCAGAGTTGGCCTATCAGGGACCTTGACATACCTGGACATCCTTTTGATGAGCTCATTGATGGTGTCCTCGATAAGTGTCTTGTGTCTCGACTTGGATTGCTGAATGGCTTGTCTGATCTCCATCCATTCACTGTATCCATAGCGGCCAAGGTATGAAGGGTACTCGGTAAGGGCATCAAGATTGTCCCTGGTGATGAGCATTGAGACCAGTGTTCCACCGTCTTTATATCGTCCGCTGATGCTGACGCTGATGATTAGGCGGGGACTTAGTCTCTTTTTCAGCTATGATTCACTCCATTGCTTATCCTTGTCCACTAGTTTCTGCTTCTTCTTGCGTTCAGCTTCTGTCATTGAAAGAAGTTTAGCTTGGGCTTGGACAGCACTCACAGTTTTCTTGGACTTTTTCTTGGGAAGGACTTTAGCAGCTAGTGACTTGGCCAACTTTAGGCTGTCTTCAGTCTGCTTCTTTTGAAGCTCTAGCTCTTCTTCAGCCCTTAATGCCTCGAGTCTTTCAGCTTCAGAAAGGTAGTCAAACTCACCACCACTAGAGGTATGAAGAGGAATTTTTACTCTAGTCTGGTCGAGCGACTCCTTAAGCTGAGACATCTGCTGGTCTGTTGGAGCATAAGAGCTTGGTTGATCAGATACCCACTCCAGTCGACCGCAGGTTGTTGAAGGGATATGAAGTTGCTACTTTGAAGTGATCACTACCTGAGAGGTAGAGTCTTCAAATAAGGTTTGAGGGCATGAGAAAAGTATCTTCAAGTTGCCTTCTTCAACGACCGCCTTGCCTTTCGACTTGGGGTCCTGGTGCCCTGATGGAGTCGAGTCGCCTTGTCTTTGCTCCCCCTGGGTTTAAGATTCCCCGAGGGCATGACCTTTGGTGACGGTTGATGGCTTCTGAAACTTGATGGTAAAGTCTTCTTCATCATCATCGTCGTCGTCACCATCTAGATCATCTCCGTTGTCTGGAATGACAGGTTCATCATTGTCTTCATCATCATCATCTTCATCCTCATCAACATCATCATCATCACCAGCAGCAGTGACGGTATGGACATCATCCCTAGGGATGGCTTCGACATCCTCAGCTAGAGCAGCTTTG
>NW_020201011.1:37122-38933 GCF_001531365.2 Cynara cardunculus var. scolymus
CTGGGCGCGATCATCGGCAGAGAAGAAGGGTGCACTCACTTGAGCTGGTTGACGGACAACATCCAGGATTTGCTGAAGAAGTCCAATCTGCTGATCAACAATCGCCTGAGCATCGTCAGCCCTGCTGTGAAGAACAACAATGACATCGTTGTTGGCGTGAACAGCTTCTTGGAGAGTCTGGAGTTGACTCTGAACTTCTTGAACGTCTGCCTAGAGGGCTAGGAAGTTCGCATCAAGATCGCCTTGGCGGGGCATATCTTGATGAACTTCATTGACCCTGGAGAGAACGGTATCAACGGCTGGAAGGAGAAGTTTGATGTCAGATGCCATATCATAGTCATCATCGACATCTTCTTCTCCTCCATCATCATTCTCTCTTTCTCCCTCTTCCACTGATTGAGCATCAGGCTGATGTGTCAAAGAAGAACCTGAGGGGCCTTCAGTGACATCAAAAGGCGTGTCACTGGTGGGAGCAAAGATGTCCTCGAGAGGATGGACAACCGTATGCTGAGGAGCCTCAAGAGGAGCAGCCTCAGGTCATGTGGTACGTGTCTCAGTATCAGGAAGGACAGTCGCTGATACATTATCGACATGTGTAAAGACCAAGGAGGGAGGAGAAGAGAAAATGGTTGAGAAAAGACGTGGGTGTTCAGCGGTGGCGGCGCWGATATCTACACTTTCAGTGATTTGGATCACTGAAGTGATTGGTGAAGGTGCCACTGATACGACAGTGATGAGAGAAATCACTGAAGATCTAGGAGGGATAACAGAAGACGCCTCGGGGGTAAGGCTTGTTTCAATAACTGAAGCTTGTTGAGAGGCCCCCGCTAGTGACGTGGCTGTCCCCTTTTTGGCTTTCTTGGATCTCTGAGGAGAACCAAGAGTTGGTCGAGAGGGTCGTTTAAAATAGGTTTTGGTGACTGGGCTAGACTCGGGGGGGTTGGCCCTTGTCCTTGTCACCTGAGAGGAAGAGGTAGTGATGGCAATAGAAGAGAGAGGCACATCACTGTCCTTCAGCTTGTGTTCCAGAATCCTGGATCCAAGCCTAAATGTTGGAAGGTTTTCTTCTTTGGGGTAAAGACTTTTGAAGATCTTAGTCATTACCATCGAAAGAAACCTGGTGTAAGGTACCACCTTTTCTTGCTGGTGCTTGTTCAGCTTTAGCACCAGGTCATCGAAAATGACCGCAGCATAATTTATATTGCTACACTGAATCGCAGAGATGCTTATGATCAAGGCAATCCTGGAGGCCTGGTCCTGACCACTAGTCTTTCCACCCATGCACTGGATGAAGTGAGAAAATAGGTATTGCAAGATAGTTGACATTCTATTTTTCTCAATCTTCGTGAGTGATTTGAGAGGAGCGTCAGAGTCCTTCTTCAGTGGCCACTGGTAGCCAATGGCATCGAGAAAAGAGATGATCTCAGCAGTGGAGGGTTCGCTATCGAAGGGACCCTTTCGAAGACGGAGAGCTGAGCGGAGTGTAGAAACCCCAAAATGCACTTCCAGGCGGTTGAAGGTGAAGTGGATTTGCTCCATTTTTCGTCCAGCTTCGTCTGGGACCTCAACGACCTCAGCAGTGTACCAGAACTGCTGGATTATTTCCTTAACCATGAGAGGTTCATGGTTGAGAGCAAAGCCGAGTGACGACTGTTTGAGAAAGTCAGACGCCTCTTGGTAGAAGGCTCTTGTGGGGGGTATCTCGTAAATAGTGAAGTTGACGTTCTTGGCACCCATCTGTATTTTGTTAAATAAACAACATAAATAGGAAGATAAATGTTAGAAATGTACCAAGATTATGTGGTTAAAGA
>NW_020201011.1:42202-46454 GCF_001531365.2 Cynara cardunculus var. scolymus
GGACAACACTTGACCGATTTATTGTCCGATTTAGATATCCGGACAAAAGGCTATATGAGAAACTCTTATCCGGATAAGATTAGATATACTTTGCAAGGGATTGAGCGGATAACTAAATCGATGAGTTCATGTGTCCGTATTCCTTAAATCGTTTGTTGAATTCAATTTTTCCAAGTCTTTAAATTGTTCAATCGTTGAGCGGTTTAATTCCTATCTTTGAGCGATTTATCCTTAAACCGGACAAGTCTTGACCGGTATTCTTCTAAATCGTACACGCCTTGAGCGATTTATTGTCCGGATTATGACTTAGATATTTTTCATCACATAAATCGGACACCTCTTGACCGATTTATTCTAATCCGGATAAGCTTTGAGCGATTTAGAATTTGAACGGTTTTTGACTTTCACTATAAATAGTCGACTCATTTTTACTTTTTACTTTTTATCTCCTTTAACTGTTCATCGTCGTCTCCGCTCAACTCTGGTTCTACGTTCAAAGATCTACTCTGTCAATCCATTCTACAGTTTCATCTTTCTTAAATCAAGGTTTATATCATTTGATTTCTTATACACATACCTTGATCGTATGGATTTACTTTGAACATTTGGACTGTTGGACTTTATATTCTCAGTACCTTCATAATTGAATCTGAAAATGGAATAATAAGAGCATAAACTCAAATAAAAATGGTTTTATCTTGGTTTGATTGTGTATTTTGAATTTTTTTTTGAGTGTATTTTGATTGTTTTTTGTGTATTTTGTTTTTTATTTTAGTGTGTATTTTTTAATTTTTTTTATTGTGTGTGAATTGTGTGTTGAACGGATATTTCACCGGACAAGGTGATCGGAGTTCAATCCGATAAACCTTAATCCGGTTGATGATTGTCCGATTTAAATCTTTTACATTTTTAGACTTAGTAATTTTTGTGTGTGAATGTTATGTTGTCCGGACTTCTAATCCGGTCACAACTATGTTTTTCTTTTAATTGTTAGAATGTTCGTATGTTGTCCCGACTTCTAATCCGGTCAACTTGTTTTCATTTTTTTTCTAAGTGTTTGTGCTTGTGTGTGTTTTTTTTTCTTCTCTTGTCTATTTTTTTAATTGTTTTATTTTTTTTTAATTTTTTAGACTTTAATTTTTGTTGTTGTTGTGTGTATTATTTTTTTGATTGAATAAAATGGTTTCTAATATTTTAGATTTTTTACAGGTTAATGGCGTAACACCGACATCAATCTGACGAGGAATCACATGTTCCTTCCGTTAGATCTGATAACATTCTCATTCACCCGCCCAACCAGCCTATTCCATCTGAAACCCTTTTCCCAAAAATAAAGTACCTTGACATAAAACCAAATAACCACGTCTTTTCCTTTTCTATGCCAGCTGAATACCCGATCATTATAGAAATCCTGAAAGGCCATCCTATTTCGTATTCTCTATCTGCAAATACACCAGTTCCGATGGTGTATTTACAACAATTCTGGAGCACACTGACTTTAGAAAAAGACGGGGACGCTATTTACTTTCAAGGCGAAGTTGACGAATTTGTMAGTCGTCTGACATTGAAGCGTCTTAGAAGAATTCTTCGTCTACCCGGACCAGGCTCTACTGGTTTTGAAGATTTTATATCADACGAACAACTGTGTCTGGATATCAAGCGTCTAGGATACTCGGCARTTCTGAACAACCCAACTCAATTCAAAAGAYGATTMYTGCCTTCAATCTGGCACTTACTGTTCTCTATTTTGAATAGATGCCTGACGTCWAAGACAGCRGGCATAGATACATGTAGTAGCTCATTCCTTAAATTCTTTCATGGTGTCGTCTTCTCAAGAAACTATGACTACGCCTTAGTCATATGGAATTAGTTGGTAGAGCTAGTCAATGCGAAAAGATTCCCGTCAAAAGCTTGAAAATTTGTGCCATTTCAGAGATTTCTACAATTGTTCATTAAGGCCATGATGAATGCTAACGAAGATATTCCAGCCAGGCCAAACGCTTAAAAAGCGCCTACATTTGTCATGACCAGAATTCGACAACATACTGAAGTGGAAGACTTGGACTCTATAATGCCAGTACCACCAGAACCGATTGCCCTAGCTGATCAGACTGCTCAGTGTGTAATAGACTATAGGAGAGTGATAGATCCAATAGTTCAACCAGAACCGATTGAACTTGCCCACGGATCACCCCATGCCTCAGCTGTGAGAGAGCAGTTAGAATTAGACGAGAGTGTTCAGGAACAGGGGTTACCTGAACAGGGAACTGAGCTAAGAGAAAAAGAATCTGAGAGGGGTGAACAGGCGGGGGGAGCGTCTGATCAGCAAAGCACTCCAACTGTCAGTACTTCCTCAACTTCAAGTTCGAAAGCTACTGAATCTGATTATGGGGCAGATTCTGGTAATAGTCAAGATGATGATGATGATAATAATGGTGCAGAAGATCGTGATCAATCCATTCCAACTCAAAATATAGCAATTGGTACTATTGTTGATGACATAGATGATATCTTTCCTGGATATTCAACTCAGGATACTTCAACGTTGAGAGAATCTGCCTGATGATGGAGGAGAAGAGGGAGTTAATGTTGAAAATGAAGAGAGGATGAGAGAAAGGGAAGGAAAAGAATATGGAGAGGGTGAGAGTGGAGCAGAAAAAGAAGATCAAGCTCCTATCCAAACTGATACACTTAGTCGGGCAACCACATCTGTTACTGACATTCATCCTTTGAATGTTAGTATTGAACAAGACATAGCTAGCCCAGCTATGCATTTGCACACCCTTCCTATCCACTCAATTGGTTCTCAACAACCAATTGTTTCATTTTCACAAGGGGATAGAGCTCATATGCTAACTACTTCTCATTTGGAGAATGAAGTTATTGAAACAAATAGGTCGCTGCCCCAGCCTACGACTTCGATTCTGTGCACCTCGAGTCTAGATCCGATACACATAGGTACACAAGAGTCAGGAGCATCTGTTGCTCCAAGTGCAGTTCTTAGTGAACTTGCTGGAACGACCAGAGTGGTGTCTTTTGACATTTCACAAGGACAGGTCGGAAGTCCTACCAATGCTAACATCATGCCAACATTGAACGTAGGCACAACAGTGTATTCAAATGTTGTTACAACTGGTATTCTACGTGAACCAGGAGTGAGTTTACCGACTTCGTGTCAAGGGAATACCTGGACGGCGCCCAAAAGGCTGTTCAAGATAATATGGATACTCAAATGATTAGTATCCAAAGAATTTTGAAGGGGTAGGAAGTCGTAGACGAAGAGCCACCATCTGTGCCATCACCACCACATGTTCCTAAACCATCAGTACCAGATCAATCGGTGGATGAACTAAAATCGTTGCTTTTTGCAAAATTGATGGCGTCTCAAAATCCAGATGCTGAGGATGCAGATTTGGTTGGCCTCTTACGTCAACAATTAGACGTAAACCCTTTTGTTAGAGCCTCGGAGTTTTTGGCTTTCCAAGATGTTGTTACTTCTAGCTTTTCCAAAGTTAGCAAGTTGATCACATCTAACACCCAAGATCTTACAAGTTCAATAGAGGCCCTAGCTGAACGGGTGTCTACCTTAGAAGAAACCTACAGGTCTCAGGCCATATCTCTCAAACGAAGGCATGACGATCAGGATGATCCAGATAGTCATGAGGGGGAGAGAAAGAGACAGACATTGGCCGAGACATCTGAACAAGGTGCAAGGGTCGGTGACGAGCCATCAACTCAAGACGTTATTGCTGAAACCTCTGCCTCGGAATCTGTTCGGGAAAGAGAAATTGAGGCTATTGATGTTGAAGATGAAGATATGGAGACAAGTACTACGATCGAGCTAATGGTTGAAAAGTCGGCAGTCTCCACGGTAGGAACAAGGATGCTATTGGACTTGTCTGCCAATGTACGATTCAACGAGGTGTTCTCTACAACTCTGGGTGGAGAGCAAGATTTTCAAGAAGACATTGACAATATCGACGAGTCGACTGGGATCTATTTGGACTTTGAAGCTGATATTGATGATGAAGATCCAGTCTTTCCTGTCCAAGAAGAACGTTAGTCTGTTCCAGAATCTTCCACTGCAGCTTTACCTGCTCAAAGAGAATAAGTTGATCCAACTGAAATCTTCACCAGAGACTATGTGCCATTTCATATTAGAGCAAATATTCTTGGATATGATCGAGCAAGGATCCGAGAGCCATATCTAGAAGATATCTACTTTGGAATCTTCATCCGACATAGAAAAGTG
>NW_020201011.1:54009-55378 GCF_001531365.2 Cynara cardunculus var. scolymus
GACGAAATCGAACCCTTGTGGAAGCAGCAAGGACCATGCTCGCTTCATCGGAGTTACCAATCACTTTTTGGGCTGAAGCTATTTCCACGGCATGCTTCACCCAAAATCGATCAATCATCAACAAGAGACACCAGAAAACCCCATATGAGCTYMTCAAYCAVAGGAGACCAAACGTCAAATATTTTCATGTCTTTGGGTGCAAATGCTTTGTACTCAACGATAGAGAATATCTTGGCAAGTTCGACAAGAAATCTGATGAGGGAATCTTTCTGGGTTATTCTCAAACCGCCAAAGCCTACAGAGTCTACATCAAAAGGAGTAGGATTATTATTGAAAGCATCAATGTATCCTTCGATGACTCTACCCCAATAACTTCTGGACACAACATTTCAGAACTCAGACCACAAAGAAGAGCATCTGATTCATCACTCAGCAAACCCAATGAATCAGAGATAGCTCAATTATTTGAAGACATCTTCGATGAAGAAGTAATTTCTGGACATGAGACTAATGTAAAATCCATCTATAGAGTCAATGATGAACATGCAGACTCTAATACTTAAGATACATCTCTTACAGAAGCTCATGTTACTTCATCATCTACTTCTCCTATGTCTTCAATTCATGATCAAGAACCAGAGTCTAACCCTGGAGATGATCTTGTTTGGGGGGAGCAAGTAGTTCCATCAGTCGATGAAGAACTGCATCCTGTTTCTTCAGAACCTCAATCAAGCACCAAGTGGACGAAAAATCACCCACATCACCAACTCATTGGTGATCCAAACTCTGGTGTCAAGACAAGATCCACTACTACAAATGAATGGCTCTTCGCAAACTTTTTGAGCATGATTGAACCAAAGAAGATTTCTCAAGCCCTACAAGACCCAAACTAGACAAACGCAATGCAAGAAGAATTACTTTAGTTTGAACGAAACAAAGTATGGTCTCTTATGCCTCTTCCAAAAGGAAAAACGACAATAGGAACCAAATGGGTCTTCAGAAACAAGAAGGACAAAGATGGCATTGTAATAAGGAACAAAGCCAGGCTTGTTGGAAAAGACTATCGCCAGGAAGAAGGCATCGATTACGATGAGACATTCGCTCCTGTCGCAAGACTTGAAGCCATCCGAATGTTTCTAGCCTATGCAGCACATAAAGGTTTTAAAGTCTATCAAATGGATGTTAAGTCTGCCTTCCTCAATGGTAAACTACAAGAAGAAGTGTACGTGCAGTAGCCACCTGGGTTCGAAGACCCAGAGCATCCGGACTATGTCTATTTTCTGGATAAAGCTCTTTATGGGCTCAAGCAAGCACCCAGGGCCTGGTATGAAACTCTATCTACCTTTCTCATCAAAAATGGCTTCGAAAA
>NW_020201011.1:55610-72493 GCF_001531365.2 Cynara cardunculus var. scolymus
TTCCTTGGTCTTCAAATAAAACAAGTTCCAGAAGGAACTTTTATCAATCAGTCCAAATATGTGACTGACCTTTTGAAAAAATACTCTCTCTCTAACTCATCATCGATGAGAACTCCCATGGCTATAGGAGTTAAGTTATTTGCTGATTCATCAGGCAAATCTGTAGATGTCACAACCTTTAGAGGCATGATTGGATCACTCCTGTACCTAACTGCTAGTAGACATGATCTTATGTTTGCCACATGTATTTGTGCAAGATATCAATCTAATCCCAAGGAATCACATCTCTCTGCAGTCAAGAGAATCTTTAGATACCTCAAGGGAACTCCTTCATTGGGTCTCTGGTATCCAAAGGACTCTGGCTTTGATCTAATAGCCTATACAGATGCAGATCATGCAGGATGTAAACTTGACAGAAAGAGTACGTGTGGAAGCTGTCAACTCTTGGGGGACAAGCTGGTAAGTTGGACCTTCAGAAAATGGTACCTTTAAATCAGCAAGATGGGTATGCTGAATCTCACCACTTAGGGGAAATAATTACCTTTAAACCAACGATCTTCAATATCTCATGGTTATGCCTATAAGTGATACAATATCTTAGCCATAAAATCTAAAGTATCCTAAACCAGAGCCTCTGGTCATAAAGACCAGAGCCTCTGGCCGCTTAGAATAACTTAGATTAATTTTTGGCAAACATTTCGTCTTTGTAACCAGAGCTCCTCTGGTTCAAAGCAAACTCTTGGGATCTCTACCACCCAGAGCCTCTAGTTCCAAAGACCAGAGCCTCTGGTTCCCACCACTGCTTTTTCAAACCAGAGCCCCTGGTTCTACTATCCAGAGCCTTTGGCTTTAGATTCTTTGTAACCAACGCCCCATTGGTCTCAAAGAGTTTCTTTTATCTCACTTCACATCTTCTTACCCATTTTCCTTCATACTCCATTTCATCATCTTTTAAACTAGAGCCTCTGGTTCTAATGACGAGAGCCTCTGGATTCAAAGTCTTTGCAACCAGAGCCCCTCCGGTCTCAAAGACAACTCTTTTACCCTTATACATCACATCCATTGCTTTCTAAACCAGAGCCTCTGGTTCTAAAGACCAGAGCCTCTGGATTCAATGTCTTTGATACCAATACATCCATGGTCTCAAAGACTCATCCATCACTTTCACATTACCCACTTTTCGAAAATCACAAGCCATGCCTCACAACCAGAGCCTCTGGTTCTAAAGACCAGAGCCTCTGGCTTTGTTTTCTTTGCACCCATAGCACCTTTGGTCTTAAAGACTTTTCAGTCTCAACTTGGCATATTTCTCTCTCATTCTTTTTCCAAACCAGAGCCTCTATCCCCAAAATTACTCAACTTTTATCTAAGTGAGGGGGAGTTTTTTTTAGATTAATCCTTACGCATCATTTGAGGGGGAGCAAACGTTTTTCACCTTTGTAAACTTGCATTTTCCATCCAAAGCCTCTGGTTCTACTATCCAGAGCCTCTGGCCACACAAAATGCTATATATATATATATATAATACCAGACCTCCTCTGGTTTTATATAATGGATTGCCACACTTCACAAGAGCCTCTGGTTTGTTAACCAAAGACTCTAAAACATGCAAATCCAACATCAATTCTTGTCTTCATCGACAATATTACCAGAACTCCTCTGGTTCCCCACCAATTGGTCATGCCTAACCAGAACTCCTCTGGTTCCATAACAAAACATTTTCCACTCAAAACTCATCTTAATTGAAAACCATTTTCAAGATTATACAAAATTGCAGCTTTTGTGACTAAAAACTATAACATCGGTTTTTAGAAGACCAAAACTTCATAATTAGTATTAATTCAACAATTAGATGAGATTTTAACTTAAAATTATTTTTGGGAAACGTCTTCACCAAGATATTATTTGGAATAACTCTTCATTTCAAATAATGCATGACGTCATCCTACCACACGCCTGACACCATACAGGCTGTCCCCCATGAGCAGTTGCAATCTTTCATCTTCCCAAACCCCAGCTTGACACGTATCCAATCCATTAATGGCACGTACTATCACGATGGCTCACGTTCTTCAAATCTTATCACCCAAAAGTTAAACCGACAAAACTTTTCATGATTATTATATTTTAATAATCAAGAAAATGTTTCCCTTACCACCTCCCCACCCTCTTCTCACCTATAAATAACCTTCTTCTACCTTCATCCTTTCTTTACGCTCTCAAAACCTGCAACTTCCATAAAAAAAGCCTCCTCCTCTGCTTCTCATGAATCCAACAATAACGACARCCACGWACAGTCRACAGGCGCTGACAGCCGCGCACTCATCTTTTTGCCCATGAAACCAAACAACCATGCCATTGAACTGCACAACACTCTATTTGACGACCGTTTTGTGATAATCATAGAGTTCTTCAAGAACTCCATCCTCCTCCCTGCCGTCACACTAGTGAACCCTAGTGTACCATTAAAATACATGCAACAATACTGGCAAACCTGCGAATTTCATCCAGCCAGTCACGGTATAATGGGGGATATAGACGCCCCAAATGACATGATTTACTCGCTAAAAATATCGCGAGCAAAAGTTTCTAGGGTTTTGTGCATTCCCACTAGACGGGAACTTGGGATTGAGCAATATGACAAACAACCATCCTCCAACGACATCCTCAGGTTCGTAAAGATGCTAGGTTACAATCGTGACCTACGAAATGTCTCAGACTTCAAAAGACAATTCCTCCCGCCAATGTGGAATTTGTTCTTCTCCATCCTCAATCGATCCCTCACCTGTAAGCTAGGTTCCCTAGACCAAGAAAATCTCAACATAATGACAATTATGTATGGGCTTTTCTTCAACCTCAATCTCGACTACGCTTTCCATATTTACAGCGAGATTCATGCGGCCGTGATCAAAAATTGCAAACTTCAAGCCATAGGAAAGCCACTCTCTGCAGTTCTCTTTCCCCGCTTCCTTGCTCTCTTCATTGGGGATGCAATGGTGAAGCACGGACTACCTGTTGTGGAGCCCTTTACCCCAGTCTACATGATGCAAGGACACCGCCCAACCCTTTCGAAGGAAGGATACATCATCAACCGACCGCTGTCCTGGGCTATGCTCACTGTCATACCATCAACAAGTGAGATACGCCAGACCTATGAACGCTCCATGCTGTCCCAAGAACCGAGGGTAGCTACCCCGGAGCACATAGAGTCGTCCCCCCTCCAAGCGAGGGAGCTCAAGCATCATCCTCATCGGATGACGAAGATGATGATGATGATGATGCTACTCCTGATACCCCCGGCCTTACTCATACAATTCCTCAACCCACTTCCCAAAGGGCAACCACATCCACTACCCCTGGCGATCAAAGCCAAAGGGGTATTGAAATAGGACAACCCGGTCCCACCTCAACCCCGGCCAGCCATCCAAAGGCTATTCTTCGGGCCTTTGGAGATGAACAAGCCGAGGAAACCCATTTACCATCATCCCTCTGTCAACAGAGAGGTGATGAAGAGACAAGAGCCCCTTCATCTCAGGGCTCGCCACAACCAATCACACACACAGAAGCATGTGTTGCTTCTGAAGTTGAACATATAGATTGTTTAGAGCGATCTTCCATTCATGCACAACTCCCCTCGGTATTTGATCTACCAAAGGGAACACACATCCACTTCACTTACTCAACCTCTGAAGCTGAGGAAGAGGAAGAGGATGTTGCAACATCATGAGATAGCTCTTCTCTTGAAGGCTATCAAGGACGTGATGGAAGTCCTTCGAGGCCTACCTTCGCACAAGGCCAAGAAGGCACCTCAGGAACAGAGGTACAAGCTGCAGCTTCTGTTGCTGCAGGGGTTACCCCTTTAACCGATCTGGTCACAAAGGCAGAGTTCCAAGCCTATGTCGACACAGTGACGCGGTCCTTGGATGACCTTAAACTCATCATACATGGGATTGTGGACAACCAACCCTCACCCGATACCCTAGACCTCCACCAATCCCTTGCTATCCTCCAACATCATCTCACCCAAATCGAAACCCAAACCCAAGCCAACACTACCTGCCTACACATGCTTCAACAAACAGTCACCCAACACCATAATTCCTCATCCTCACCTACACCATCACCCTACTACAAACCATCCTTCGCAATCTCCATCAATTATCTGCCTCCATCATCTCCCAAATTCCTCAACCCCAACCTCCATCCACTTCATCAGTCGAAGAAACCCTCGCATCCCTCACCACCCAAATGGCCACCATACAAACCACCCTTAATCAACTACCCGCCACCATACTTGCCCAATTCCACAAAATCAACCCCCACCTCCCTCTGCAGGCCCATCCTTTGATGAAGCCTTCTCTTTATTCACTGCAGTGGTGAGAAACTTTATCACTAACCTTCCTATCCCTCCATATACATCCACCACCTCCTCTATGCCACCATAAGCCTCCTCCTCCTCCACCAAGTTTGCAACCAGAACTGACCTGAGGGCTCTTTGCAAGGCGCTAGTCTCATCTTTCAATGAGATTAGTGCCAAATTTGTTCATCGGGCCATCCAACCAACGAGGGTTCTCTCCCAGAACCTGGTTGATGAACAACAACATACCATCTCTCTCCTCCAATCAATGGAGGCGAGTCGAAGACAAGCCTCCCTCAAGGCGTATCTTACGTCCTTTAGGAAGGGCAAGAAGAAGAGGACCGGAGCCTCTTGCTCGACAAGTCGCCCCTAAAATGCAGACGACATGATGATCCAGAACCCAACGATCAAGGTCTTGGACCTCATGGGGGGAGAAAGAGGCAGTGTTAAGAGGATCATCTTCAGCATCTGGAGATTCAGTGTCAAGAGGAGCTCTATAGGAAGCTTAAGGTAGTCCATAATGAGATATCATCTAGTTCTCTAATTCATCTTCATCAATAGAGATGGATTTTGAATTAGCTGATTGAGATTCGTCAAAAGTGACATGAMTAGATTCCTCTATTGTTTGTCTTCGTTTGTTGAATACTCTGAAGGCTTTGGATATGGAAGAATATCCAAGAAAGATTCCTTCATCAGTTTTGAGATCGAACTTTCTAAGTTGGTCGCGGTTGTTGAGAACATAACACGTACAACCAAATATGTGAAGAAAGCTTATTGAGGGCTTTCATCCATGGAAGAGGTCATAGGCCGTCTTCTTGATTTGTTTTACGATTAACGATCGGTTTTGAGTAAAACAAGATGTGTGGACAGCTTCAGCCCAAAATTGAGTTGGAAGACGAGATTTGCTGAGCATTGATCGAGCAGCCTCAATGATTGTTCGATTTCTTCTTTCAGCGACCCTGTTCTACTGAGGAGTTCTCACAGAAGAAAAGTTGTGAGAGATTCCCTTGTCCTCAAGAAAGTTATCCATAGTACTGTTTTTGAATTCAGTACCATGGTCACTTCGAATAGATCGTACTTTAACATTGTTTAGTACTTCTATCTTCTTGATGAATGAAATAATTTCTTCGGGTGCTTCATCCTTGGATCTTAGAAAGAATACCCAAGTATACCTGGCATACTCATCAACAATGACAAGCATGAACTTCTTTCCAGCTAAGGATTGCACGTTGATTGGACCAAAGAGATCCATGTGCAATAGCTGAAAAGGTGCTGTCACTGAAGATATTTGTTTCGACTTGAAACTAGCTCTTGTATGTTTTCTTTTTTCACASGCTGAGCAAAGAGATTCCTTTGCAAACGAGTGTTGAGGAAGACCGGTGACAAAATCATTTCTTGACAGCTTACTGAGTGTCTTGAAGTTGAGATGAGATAGTCGTTTCGACCATAACCAATTAATATCGGAAGAGGCCTTAGAAAGAAAACAAGAATTCATGTTGATGATATAAAATTCTCTAGAAGAGAACCGGTTAGAGCAACCTTATCATCTTTGTCGAGAACATGACAAGAATTCTTGAGGAATTTAATTGTATAATCTTTATCACACAGTTGGCTGATGCTAAGAAGATTGTGCTTCAGTCCTTCAACGTATGCAATGCGTTTGAAAGTTGTTCTACCGTTGGATAATATACCAAAACCTTTAGTATATCCTTTTCCATTTCTACTGAAGGTTACGGAAGGTCCTCTTTCTTCCTTGAAGTGAGATACAAGAGATATATTTTCAGTCATATGTCTTGAACATCCACTGTCCAGATACCATATGCCTTTGACATCCTAAACAAGGAAACACATTAAGAAATGCTATTGGTACCCAACTATTTGGGTCCAGCTTTGTTAGAGGCTTCATCATCTGATACTGAAGAATCATTATCAGAAGATGGCATCATTAAACCTGAAGAGATTTGAATGGAAAGAGGAACAACCCTTGATACTACCAAGGTAGTTTCAGTGGAAGTCATCACTGAGTCTGACGAAGAGACTTTAGTGGTGGAGATAACAACATCTGATGCTGAAGATACTTCAGCCGGAGTTGTCTTCACTGAGTCTGAAGAAGAGGCTTCAATGGTTTTCTTCACCTTGACTGCGGAGGCAGTCTTTGTGGATAATTTCACTTTAGTTGATTTCTCAACTTTGGTTACTTTCTTGCTCAAAGCTGGTGAACCAACTTTGACGTTAGAAGGACACTTACTGGCCATATTTGTTTTTTCACCATAGTTTTTACACTTCCTAAAACTAAAAGTAGCTTTAGGGCCAGGAAGTATCGGACTAGAAGTGGGACAAGCTCCAAGGATTCCCTTCTCATTGGTTCTAGGAGGAACCTTTTAGGGAATGGATTCCTTAGGTGAAAAGTTCACCCTGAGCTGTGACTTAGATTTCTGATGCGATTCAGATTTCCTAGTCCCTGAAGAAGAAGAAGCTTTACAAGTTGAAGGAATAGATTTAGATCTATTTATCTTGTTAGAATTCTTGGGAAGGGATGCTGTGACAGTGGATTTACCTTTGTCTTTGCACCCAGAACTTAAAGGAATTCCTTCAAGATGACTCTCAGTAAAGGAAGAGGACTGACAGGAAGAAGTGTTAGGACTAGAAGAGACAAAAGTACCAAATTTAAGCATGGACTTGTCTTTAACACATTCTTCCTGACCATAGGATAATCCTAGACCAGTCGTTTTCTTGACATGGATCTGAGCGTTAATGATCTCAGAGGCCTTGAGGGAAGCTTTACACCATCCTTCAATGGTAGCTCTCAGCCTTGAGTTCAGCGATTACTCGCTCACGCTCAGCGACAGCTTTCTCATGTTCAACAGTGATAGCCTGGTTTACAATAACCTTATCTTTAAGATTTTTCTCAACAGAGGTGTTGATCCCAGATCTTTCAATAACACTAATAATCTAGTTAAGAATAACCAAATTATAGTGATTTAACGAAGAAAGTTATGAATACTCAAGAAGAAATTAAGAACAATTAAGAACAGTCTTGAGCTTCAAAGGTTTCACTCATATTATAAGAACGTAAAGCTATTCAAGCTACTTCTTTTACAATAGGCCTAATCACCTATTTATACTAATCCGCTAATAAGAAGATAACTATCTAATGAGACATTTTAGCTAATCTTCTATTAACAGATAACGTTTATCTATTTTATGGATAAACTTTAGTATTGGAGATAAACTAGAAATCTAGCTGTCGACATGTCATTTCCAGCTGTCATTCATGGTGTGATGAATCATCCTTATCTTTAGATCTTTATTGTATGCTTTTGGATGATTTGCTGGAGAATTCTCTAAGTATCGATGACCAGAGGATCGATGTCTTCCATCGGTCCTCTGGTTGTACTCCAGACTTAGCCGTTTCTGCCTTGATGTCTTCATCGGTGTTTTGGTTCTTCATCACTTATTTTTTTTCATTACTTTTTACATGAGTTGTGGGGTTTAACAATCTCCCCCTAAGTAATGAAATGACAAACATATACGTCTAAAGACATTTGTGATGAACAGAGACTAATCTAATAGAAAGACATCAATTTCCAAATTTTCATTGGATGATGAAATTCTTACAAAACTGGAATCAAAATACATCAAGGCAAAAACAAATTCAACTCATCACGAGCTACCTGAATATATTTCTCTGAAGCGTAGGAGCAGTCTTCGATATGCGATGACTGTCGATATCTCATGAATGAGTCGAATCCCTTCTTCTCTTGGCTCATAGTGTCTGCCCAGTCTCTCTCGAATGACTTTCTGAAACCATTCAAGTGTATCTAATGAATACTTGAAGGCCTCAGTCAGTCTGAAGAACTTTTTAACCCCGAACTGATTTTTGTAAACAAATCCGAGTTCGGGTTGAGTCAGAACTAAGGCAGATCTTCTCTCCTGTAGGCCTTGGAAGTCTTCGTTGGGAGGAGTGCAGGAGAGCCTTTCAATGCCTAGCTGAAGAGCTATTTCAAAATCGCTCTTGGCTCTGTGTTTCACCAGGGTTTCCATCGTCTTTACCACCGCTCGGTTTGGCATTCCAAATCTGAGGCTGTGGTCTTGCCTCTGAGCCGTATATGCATATAATTCAATCAAGTCATATGGGTTGAGGTTGATGAGGTCGTTCTCGTTGAATACGTAAACTTGCCCATGCGCTCTCTCCAAAGTGAACTTGATGTATTGGATGGCTTGGTTGGCAAAAGTCTTTATTTTCAAATCAATGACCCTTCTAATCCCATCATTCAAAAAGACAGCCTGGGGTGCTTGAGTGGTCTGTCTAATGAATCTATGGTGTAGGAGGTTCATGGACTCAGGCAATAAGATTGGAGGGTTGGTGGACAAACTGTCGTCGCGGTCTTGGTATAGATATTGATGAATATTTTCTAGCAGAATTGGTTCCCTGGGTAGCAATTCAGGACGTCTCTGTATTGACTCCATGCTTTGTATGATCTCGTCTACCAAGCTCTATGAAGGTTGCCTCGATGAAGAGGGAGTATCCACATGCACCATTGATGGTTGGATTGAGGTTTGTGGTTGGGTAGTGGGTTGTGTTTTGGTTATGGGTTGTGTAGAGAGAATGGTTTCTTATGTTGGCTCAGGTTCATTAGTTTGGGTTGGTTGGGGTTCATCGGGTTCGGCTTGGGTGGTTTCTGGTGTATGGGATTCGGTTGGGGTTTCTGGTTGGTGGGTTGATGAAGGTTAGTTTGTCATTGGTTCTGGTTGAGTGGAAAGGATGAAGAGTTGAGAGGTGCGAGGTGTTGGTGAAGGGGTTAAGGGTAGGTTTGATGTGGGTGTTGAAGGTTGGTTACTTTGTGTTGGTGGGGTTGTAGGTTCTTCATCGGTTGAAGAACTCAACACGATGGGCTCTTGGGTTGCAGCAAAGGGAACATGTACTCGACGTACATCTTTAGAGGGCAGAGCCTCTAGTTCCCTTACTTGGGTTTGTTCTATTGGAGGTGGTGGTTGTGTTTGTGGTGATGGTGAAGATGATGGTGCAACAGATTCGGTGTGATATGCAGCCGTCGCCTCTGTCTCCCCCTCACGAGGTCCAAGACCTTGATCATCGGGGTCTTGGTCTTCGTGTCTTGGTCGCTTGTATGGGCAGCTGCTTGAGCAAGAGGCTCTGGACCTTTTTTTCTTCTATTCCTTCCTGAAGGTAGCAAGGTATGCCTTCAGGGAGGTCTGCCTTTGACTCGCCTCCATTGTTTAGAGAAGGGAAGTAGTATGCCGTTGTTCATCGGCTAGGTTCTGGGAGAGAACCATTGTTGGTCGGGTGGCCCGATGAACAAATTTGGCACTGATCTCGTTAAAAGATGAGACCAGCACCTTTGGCAGAGCTTGTAAGTCAGCTCTTGTTGCGAACTCTGTTGTGGATGAGGCTGGTGGTAGCATGGAGGTGGTAGTGGATGTAGATGTGGAGATGAGGAGGTTAGTGATAGGTTTCTTACCTCTGTAGTGAAAGAGGAGAAGGCTGCATCAAAGGATGGGCCTGCAGAGGGAGGTGATGGTTGATGAGTGGGTTGGGGAATTTGGGATAGGGTAGCTGCAGGGAGTTGGGTGAGGGTATCTTGGATGGAGGCCATTTGTTGGGTATGTTTGGCTAGGGTATTATTGATAGAGGTGGTGGATTGCTGTGGGGTTTGGTGAGGGATTTGGGAGGAGATGGTTGTAGGTAGGGAGTGAAGGTTTTGAAGGATGGTTTGGATTTGGGTGATAATGTAGGTAAGGTTCTCATCGGCCTCAGTTGCCTGGGTCGTGAGGGTTGCGATGGATTGGATGTTGAGTTGGTTTTGTTGGGTGGCTAGGGAGGAAGTGGTGTTGTGGTATTGGGTTATGGTTTGTTGGAGCATTTGTAAGCGAGTGGTATTGGCTTGGGTTTGGGTTTCTATTTGATTAAGGTGGTGTTGGAGGATTGCAAGGGATTGCTGGAGGTCTGAGGTATCGGTGGAGGGTTGGTTGTCCATAATCCCTTGTATGATGAGTTTAAGGTCTTCCAAGGACCGCGTCACTGAATCGACAAAGGCTTGGAACTCTACCTTTGTGACCAGATCTGCGAGTGGGGTAACCCCTGCAGCAACGGATGCTGCAGGTTGTGCCTCTGCTCCTGAGGCGCCTTCTTGAGCTTGTGAGAAGGTGGTTCTTGAAGGACTTCCATCATGTCCTTGATAGCCCTCAAGAGAGGAGCTATCTCGTGATGTTGTGACATCCGCTTCCTCTTCCTCGGCTTCAGAGGCCGAATAAGTGAAGCGGATGTGTGTTCCCTTTGGTAGATCAAATACCGAAGGGGTTGTGCATGAAGGGAAGATCGCTCTGAATGATCAATGGGTTCAATGTCAGAAGCAACACATGCTTCTGTGTGTGTGATGGGATGAGGCAAGCCCTGAGGCAAAAGGGCTCTTATCTCTTCATCACGTCTCTGTTGAGAGAGGGGTGATGGAAAATGTGGTTCCTCGACTTGTTTATCTCCAGATGCCCGAAGAATGGCCTCTGGATGGCTGGTTGGGGTTGGGGTTAGACTGGGTCATCCTGTTTCAATACTATTGTTGCTTTGATCGCCAGGGGTAGAGGATGTGGTTGCCTTTTGGGTAGTAGGTGGAGGAATAGTATGAGTAAGGTCGGGGGAGGCACGTTGAGTAGCATCATCATCATCATTGTCATCATCCGATGATGATGACTCATGTGTGCCCTCGCTGGATTCAGGGGACGGCTCTAAGTGTTTCGTGGTAGCTGCCCTTGGTTCATGGGGCAGCATGGAGCGTTCATAGGTCTGGCGTATCTTAGATGTCGACGGTATGACATTGAGCATAGCCCTGGGAAGGGGACGGTTGATGGTGTAACCCTCCTTTGAGATGGTTGGGCGATGACCATGCATTTTGTGGACGGGCATGAATGGCTCCATGGCTCGTAGGCCATGTTTCCTCATTACGTCCCGATGAAGAGTGCAAGGAAGCGAGGAAAGAGAACCGCAGGGAGAGGCTTACCAGCGGCTTGGAGCTTTGACTTCTTGAGCACTGCCGAAAGTATTTCGTTGAAGATGAGGAAGGCCTAGTCAAGGTTCAGATTGAAGAACATCCCGTACATGATTTTCATGATGTTTGTATTCACTTGGTCTAATGAGCCTAACTTGCATGTAAGGGATCTGTTCAAAATGGAGATAAACAGATTCCATATAGGTGGAAGGCATTGTCATTTGAAATTTGAGACGTTGCGTAGGTTACAGTTGTAATCTAGCATCTTCACGAACCGGAGAATGTCTTCTGTGGTTGGTGGTTCGTCAAACTGTGCGATTCCAAGTTCCTTTCGTTTGGGAATGCACAGTATTCGGGAAACCTTAGCCCGCGATATTTTGAGGGAACAAATCATATCGTTAGGGGCGTCCATGTCCCCCATTATACCATGGCTTTCTTAATCAAACTCATAAGTTTGCCAATACTATTGAACGTACTTTAGGGGTACGGCTGTATCAGCTTGAGTGAGGGCAGGGAGAAGAATGTTGTGTTTGAAGAACTCAATAATAATGGCAAAATGATCGTCAAACAAAGTGGTTTTAAGTTCTATAGCATGATTGTTTGGCTGCATTGGGAGGAAGACGATAAAACGGTTGTCGGCTCTGGTAGACTGTATTATGCTATCAATATTGTTTGATTCATGAGATGCGGAGGATGCCATTGTTGTAGGTTTGAGAAGGGTGCAGGTTTGTATTTCGTCAGAGTTTAGTTGCAGGTTTATAGAAGCGTAAAAGGAAAAAGAAGAAAGAAGAAAGGTATATATATAGGCGGGAAGATGGGGAGGAGTTGGGGTAGGGGGTGGTGGGGAAGGGAAACGTTTCTTGATTATTAAAATATAATAATCTTGAAAAGTTTTGGCGGTTTGGTTTGTGACGATTTGATTTGAGGAACGTGAGCCATCTTGATAGTACATGCATTTAATATAGTAGGACACGTGTCAAGACGGGGTAAGGGAGAGGGAAAGGTTAAAAGGGTATGTTGGGAACAGGCTGTTGAGGGTGTCAGACGCGTGGTTATGATGACGTTGGAAATTATTTGAATAAAAATTATTTAAAATAATAACTTGATGAATACGTAACCCAAAAATAATTTGAATTTAAAAATCCCATCTAATTGTAAGATTAATACTAATTACGAAGTTTTGATCTTCTAAAAACCCATGTTGTATAGTTTTTTAGTCACAAAAGCTGCAATTTTGTATAATCTTGAAAAACAAGTTTCAATTAAGATGAGTTTTTGTATAAAAATTATTGTCATGGAACCAGAGGGGCTCTGGTTGGTCATGACCCATTGGGGAGGAACCAGAGGAGTTCTGGGTGAACAGCTATGAAGGAATTCATTGATGTATTGTTGGATTGTATGTTATAGAAACCTTGGATTGTAAACCAGAGGTTCTAGATAATCTTTGTTAATCCATTATATAGAACCAGAGGAGTTCTGGTTAGATACGTATGTAGCATTTGGGTGACCAGAGGCTCTGGATATTAGAATCAGAGACTCTGGATGAAAAATGCTTATTAAAAAAAATAAAATGTGAAGAGTATTTTGCTCCCCCTCAAGCGATGCATGAGAATTGAATTCGAAGTGTACAAAAACTCCCCCTCAAATAAATAAAAATGGAGAACTTGGGGACCAGAGGCTCTAGTGTATACAACCAGAGGGTCTGGTTGAGAAATATGTAATGGAGGATAAAAGATGCATGTGAAATTATAGAGGTGGCCAAAGGCTCTGGTCTATACAACCAGAGGCTCTGGTTCTTAAGAGAAAGTAATGATTGATGTATGGCTAAGCAATGCAAGTGGATCTTTGAGACCAGGGGAGCACTGGTTCCAAAGATTTCGAATCCAGAGGCTCTGGTATCTGGAACTAGAGGCTCTGGTTGTGAAGGCAAGAGAATGTTAGGAAACTAATGAGTAGTCTACACGGAAGAGGGAAAGTCTTTTGGACCAGAGGGGCTCTGGTTACAAAGAGTATGAATCCAGAGTATCTGGTCTATAGAACCAGAGGCTCTGGTTGGTAAGAAAATACTTGGTAAAAATTACTAAGTATTTGCTTTGCATCAGAGGAGTTCTGGTTCCAAAGGCGATGGAGATTGTTTGCCAAAATCGAAGTTAATCTAAATATCCAGAAGCTCTAATCTTTATGACCAGAGGCACTGGTTTAGAGTACTTGAAATTTATGGCTAAGAATTTATATATCACTTATAAGCATAACCATGAGATATATAAGATCTCTGGTTTCAAGGTAATGATTGCCTTTAAGTGGTGAGATTCAGCATACCCATCTTGCTAACTAGGAATAAAAATATTTTCTCATCAAGAGCTTTTATAAAGATGTCAGCAAGTTGAATCTCAGTTGGAACAAAGTACATTTCTATATTTCCTTTTTCAACATTGTCTTTTAGAAAATGGTACCTTACATCGATGTGCTTGGTCTTSGAATGATGCACTGGATTGGCAGAGATTGCTATTGCAGTCTTGGAGTCACAGAGGATAGGAATTTTGTCATAATTGAAACCATAGTCCTTAAGCTGAGTCTTCATCCAGAGAACTTGTGAACAACAACTAGCAGCAACATACTCTGCTTCTGCTGTGGATGTTGAGACACAATTTTGTTTTATGGATGTCCAACTTACTAGCTTGTCCCCCAAGAGTTGATAGCTTCCAGACGTGCTCTTCCTATCAAACTTGCAACCTGCATGTAACAACTCTGCACTTTTGGATTTCCAGGTTAGGACCTTATTTCGGAATCTTCATTAGAAAACTAAGTCTTTTAGGATTAACCTTATCCAAAGTATGATCTTGAAGAGGTTGCCTATTCGATCAGAAGCTCTGGTATAGAACTCGGGTGTTGTCTAAGGATTCTAGCATGATTGTTGAGGCTTAGTGTTGTTTAGAAGTTTCCTCAAATCCGCTAAGCTCTTGTTAGAGGATACACCTTAGTAACCACGATTATTTATGTCACAGATCCTCTCGACGATGTCTTCAAATTCAAGCGAGTATTCCGTAGACGATTCCGGTTACGTAGTCGGTCGCACCCAGAGGAACCCAACTCGTAACGAAGAGATAGATCCATATGACCAGGATGCGATTTCTAGTGGCACTGCGGTCGCCCYACAGGTGTCCTGCCTACCCCCAATGGAGCCAGCCCCTGATGTTCCATCGCGAACCCAGCACGGACCAAGGATCAGACTCACGCCTCGAAAGAGTGTCTCTGTACCACAGAGGATGACGTTTAGAAACTCACAGAGGGGCGTTGGAGAGTCATCTCGACCCCAAGGTGGGAGCAGGATGACCCAAATTGTGACTGGAATACCGGCATCCTATTCGCAAGGGATGAACCCATTGGAGAAGGAATGGGTAAGGAGGATCGCGGAGGACACGCAGATGCACCAGACTTGGCTCGGTTATCACCACAACATCCTCAACAACCTATCGGAAATAGTGGAAGCGCATCATCAGGGTATAGAGTGGAACGGGGAGATGGCTGCTGCCGCCAGGCGAGAGATTAGGAAGTTATATAGGTGGTTGTTTGTTTTTAGCCTGATAATGCTAGCATTAGGAATGGTCATTGGATGGTTGTTGCTTTAGGAAGAATTTGGATTGGATTACTCTTTTGACCTGAAACTTGAAACTCTGTTTTGTATCTTTTCTTGACCAAGTGATGCATGATATCTTTTGGAGGAATTTCTATTATGTCTATTGGTTATGTGATCGTTTATACCTTATATCGATTATTTGTCATCTCCCTATCCTTTGTCATGCAAATAAGACATGTAAGCATCCTCAAAATTTTATGGAAAGCTACTCATGTCACTCAATTTTTTTTTTATGAATTCCCTTATGTTAGGATTCAAAGAAATGCTGCCAAGAAGAGAAAACCCCAATCTAGCACAGCTCGTTTCAGAGCAACATATTGCTGCACTCCCCAACATAATTAGCCAAGTGGCTGCTGGTTTGAATGCTAACCAACCTTCAAACTCGGAGCCTCGACCACCACGGGAATGTACTTATAAAACCTTCCGAGCTTGCAATCCTAAGGAATTTAACGAAACAAAAGGAGCGGTAGGATTATTGACGTGGCTCGAGAGTATGGAATCCGTTTGGATCATCAACGATTGCGCTATAGGGAATAAAGTAAAATATGTTGCTTGCCTTTTACAAGGAAGGGCGCTCACGTGGTGGAACACCTTGGTACAAACAAGAGGCCGAGAAGCAGCCAATCAGCTCTCATGGGAGGAGTTTAAGAAATTACTAAAGGAAGAATAATGTCCGAGAAGTGAACTCCAAAAGCCGGAGATGGAGTTATGGAACCTTGAGATGAAGGGAAACGATATTTCTGTGTATACAACAAGGTTCCAAGAATTGGCAAACCTGGTGCCGCACCTAGTGACACCAGAGGAGGTACGGATAGAAAGATATATTTGGGGGTTGTCCCCAGAAATTAGAGGCAACATAACCTCTGCCAATCCCAAGACTTTTCAAGGAGCGGTGGAAATTGCCACGAAACTTACAAACAATGCGGTGCGATCTGGAGGTTTGGCTAAAGGAAAAAGGAAGATGGAAGACCATGAAGACCGAAAGTTTGGAAGGAAGCCGGACAGGAACAGAAGAACAACAAGAAGTTTTGGAGCTCAATCAAAGGTAGTTGAACAGGGCGATGTAATCATATGCGATAAGTGCAAAGTCCCGCATCGAGAAAATTGCATTATCTGCTAGAGGTGTCATCTTGGGGGTCACACGGCGAAGGACTGCCGGAAACGTCTATGCTATGAATGTGGTAGCCCGAATCACATGAGAAACGCTTGCCCAAAAAGAATAACAGGGACAAATATGAAGCAGACTCGACAGAACAGTGCGGGCAACTCGGGAAGTCAGGCTAGGGGCCGAGCTTTTGAATTGGGAGCCAGAGAAGCTAGAGAGGATCCCAACRTGGTATCAGGTACGWTTCCTCTGAATAATGAATTTGCATCAGTTCTATTTGACTCGAGCGCCGACAGAAGCTTTGTGTCATTAAATTTTAGGCAGAAAACCTACTTAAAGCCTCAGAAGCTGTGTAATGCACCTATCTTATCCCTACCAGAGGGCTCGGATAACTTCGTAGTCTTTTGTGATGCATCACATCAAGGCTTAGGTTGTGTATTGATGGAAAAGGATAAAGTAATTACCTATGCATCGAGACAACTAAAAGTGCATGAAAAGAACTATACTACGCACGACCTTGAGTTGGGAGCAGTGGTGTTTGCACTTAAAATATAGAGGCATTGTCTCTATGGCACAAAATGCACCATTTACACGGATCATAAAAGCCATCAGCACATCCTTGACCAGAAAATGTTGAATATGAGACAAAGAAGATGGGTTGAATTGCTCAGTGATTATGACTGTGAGATTAAATACCATCCGGGCAAAGCCAATGTTGTGGCCGATGCTTTGAGCCGGAAGGAAAGTATAAAGCCAACAAGGGTGCGGGCTTTGGGAATCATG
>NW_020201011.1:73693-75575 GCF_001531365.2 Cynara cardunculus var. scolymus
GGGAGTTATGCGTTTTGGAAAGAAAGGCAAGTTGGGCCCTCGCTATATTGGTCCTTTTGAAATAATAGAAAGAATTGGACCAGTAGCATATAAGTTAAATCTGCCCCAAGAGTTGAGCGCTATTCACAATACATTCCACGTATCGACTCTCAAGAGATGCCTATCAGATGAAACCCATGTTTTACCCCTGGAAGACTTGCAAGTTTTTGATCAACTGTATTATGTTGAAAAACCCTTGGAGATTATGGAGAGAAAAATTAAGCAGCTGAGACATAGTAGAATACCCATTGTGAAGGTTCATTGGAGTTCCAAGAATGGACCAGAGTATACGTGGGAAAGGGAAGACTTCATGAAGAACAAGTATCCCCACCTCTTCTCAAGCCAACCATGAATTGAAGCGTAGACGATTAAATTTCGGGACAAAATTTTTCTGAGTTGGGGAGGCTGTAACAACTCTGCACTTTTGGATTTCCAGGTTAGGACCTAATTTCGGAATCTTCATTAGAAAACTAAGTCTTTTAGGATTAACCTTATCCAGAGTATGATCTTGAAGAGGTTGCCTATTCGATCAGAGGCTCTTGCGTCAGCGACAGAGGCTCTGATGATAGCCACAAAGTCTCTGGCGATAGACCCAGAGGCTCTGGTACTATCTACAGAGGCTCTGTTGTCTTTTCTCAGAGACTCCGGCAACTCTTCACAGAGACTCTGTGTCTTTTCTCAGAGACTCCGGAAACTCTTCACAGAGACTCTGTGTCTCTTCACAGAGGCTCTGACATATCTTTGCAGAAGCTCTGAGTCTCCGCACAAAAGCTCTGGCGTCTTTTCTTCGTAGAGGCTCTGTTGTCTTCTTTCTGAAGCGCTGGTTGCCCATACTTGATCATTTCAGTACGGCAGATGGTCTTGTTCCAGACTTGGACATTTTAGTTATTTTAAATTTTTGGGTCTTATAAATTAAGGAAATGTATAAGTCCTTGGGCTTGGGCCTTTAGAGGCCAGCCCACTATTCTTCTAGAAGCCTCATATAAATACCCCCTCTTCTCTTTTAAAAACTCTTCATTATTCAAAGCTCTAGCCTTTTCTCGTTCTCCCTTCTTAAAAGTTCATCACCTTTGAGCCGAACTCTTCTCCCTGCAAGTTTAGGATCGCTGCTGTGTTCGAATTGTTCTTTCTGCTTCGTCTTCAAAAAGGTATGCTCTTAAAGTCATCTATACCTCTTTAAAGTGTTCAAATTCCTATTTTCTCTTCCTACTCAACTCAAGTTTCGGAATTTAAAGATGGTGAGATTATCCGTCGAAGACATGTATATGTCTTCATCAGATGATAATCTGTGACCCATAAACCTTTTTAATCCCAAAAGAAGAGAAGAAAGTTCTTACATTCTAGGAACCGATTGCACCTTCGGGTGACTTGGGTCTTGCATGCATCTCTAAATCAAATCTTTCATCTTGTAGCTTTCTTAGACCCAATAAATTCCTAATTGTTTTCTTTTCCTTTCTGAATCTTACTCAAGAAATGAGAATTTGGGGTTTTATCTGTCTCTATTCCTGGAAATGTAGAGTTGAAACCATCCCCATTTGCTGCCATTCTTAGGCATGCAACCGGATTTGGGGAGGTATGCGACTCGAGGTTTTAATTGTTCTTGGGAAGGGTGTTAAACCCACCCAAAATCTTCAAATTCCAACAGATGGCGGCTGCCATCAATCGCTTTGGAAATGCATTAAATGATGCCATTATTTGAATTTTGGAGATATTCGTTAAAATTAATATTTAAAGTATCCACTACATTGGTTTTAGAATCTGGCGGATTGCATTGATAACAGTTTTTTTACCCAACTTAAGTTTTGGAGGTTTAGAAGTTCTTATTAAGTATTGGTTACTCTGT
>NW_020201011.1:76335-80334 GCF_001531365.2 Cynara cardunculus var. scolymus
TTAAGTCGATGAACTAATTATTATGAATCTTTGTAAAATGTGTTTCTCTTAAACTGTTGCCAAGACTCGCTTGTCTGTTAGCATCCCATGTTTCCGCTTTAGCGGGGTGTGACACTGCATGATCTGCATCTGTATAGGCTATTAGATCAAAGCTAGAGTCCTTTGGATACCAGATACCCAGTGATGGAGTTCCCTTGAGATATCTAAAGATCCTCTTGACTGTAGAAAGATGCGATTCCTTTGGAYTTGATTGATATCTTGCACAAAGACATGTGGCAAACATAATATCAGGTCTACTAGCAGTTAGGTACAGGAGTGATACAATCATGCCTCTGTAGGTTGTTACATCTACAGATTTTCCTGATGGATCAGCAAACAGCTTAACTCCTGTAGCCATAGGTGTTCTCATTGATGATGAACTTGAGAGAGAGTATTTCTTCAGAAGGTTAGTCACGTATTTGGACTGATTGATGAAAATTCCTTCTAGAGTTTGTTTTATTTGAAGTCCAAGGAAGAAGCTAAGTTCTCCCATCATACTCATCTCAAATTTACTTTTCATCAACTCTGAGAATTTTTTGCAATGTTTTGCATTTGTAGAACCAAATATGATGTCGTCCACATATATTTGAACAAGTAAGATGTCACCTTTATGCTTTATGAGAAAGAGGGTTGAATCGATTGTACCTTTTTCGAAACTGTTGTTGATGAGAAAGGTAGATAGAGTTTCATACCAGGCCCTTGGTGCTTGCTTCAGCCCATAGAGGGCTTTATCCAGAAAATAGACATAGTCTGGATGTTTTGGATCTTCAAAACCAGGAGGTTGCTGCACATAGACTTCTTCTTGAAGTTTGCCATTGAGGAAGGCAGACTTGACATCCATCTGATAGACTTTAAGCCTTTGTGAGCGGCGTAGGCTAGGAACATTCTGATGGCTTCAAGTATGGCAACGGGAGCAAATGTTTCATCATAATCAATCCCTTCGTCCTAGCGATAGCCTTTTGCAACAAGTCTGGCTTTGTTCCTTATTACGATGCCATCTTCGTCCTTCTTGTTTTGGAAGACCCATTTGGTTCCTATGGCCGTCTTCCCTGTGGGTAGAGGCATAAGGGACCATACTTTGTTTCGTTCAAACTGGAGTAATTCTTCTTGCATTACATCTATACAGTTTGGATCGTGTAGGGCTTCAGAAATCTTCTTTGGTTCTATCATGCTTAGAAAGTTGGCGAAGAGGCATTCATTTGTTGTGGCAGATCTTGTTTTGACACTAGAGGTTGGATCACCAATGATTTGGTGGTGTGGGTGATCTTTTGTCCACTTGGTGCTTGATGGACGTTCTGAAGCAATAGGATGCAGTTCTTCATCAGCTGATGGAACTGCTTGCTCCCCCTCGACGAGATCATCTCCAGAGTTAGATTCTGGATCTTGATCCTGATCTGAAGACACGGAAGAAGTAGATGGTGAAGTAACATGAGTGTCTATAAGAGTTGTATCTTTTGCATTGGAGACTTCATGATCTTCATCGATTCTGGAGTTAGATTTTGCAGTGGGCACATTTCCAGAGATTACTTCTTCATCGAAGATGTCTTCAAATAATTGAGCTAGCTCCGATTCATTAGGTTTGCCAAGTGATGAATCAGATGCTCTTCTTTGAAGTCCGAGTTCTGAACTGTTGTGTCCAGAAGTCATAGAAGTGGAATCATCAAAGGACACATTGATTCTTTTGATAACGATCTTTTTCCTTTTGATGTAGACTCTGTAGGCTTTGGCGGTTTGAGAATAGCCCAGAAAGACTCCTTCATCAGCTTTCTTGTCAAATTTACCAAGATGTTCTCTATCATTGAGTACAAAGCATTTGCACCCAAAGACATGAAAATATTTAACATTTGGTCTTCTGGGATTGATGAGCTCATAAGTTGTCTTCTGGTGTCTCTTGTTTATGATTGATCGATTTTGGGTGAAACACGCAGTTGAAATAGCTTCAGCCCAGAATTTGATGGGTAACTCCGATAAAGCAAGCATGGTCCTTGCTGCTTCCACTAGGGTTTGGTTCCTTCGCTCTACCACTCCATTTTGTTGTGGAGTTCTTGCGGATGAAAAGTTTTGTGTAATGCCTTCACTGAGGAGGTATTCATCAATTTTAGCATTTTTGAATTCAGTTCCATTGTCGCTTCTAACCTTCACTAGTTTTTGTTATAGAAGGACTTGAAGCCTTTTCATCACTCCAATGAGTAGGTCTAGAACATCTGATTTCTGCTTTACAAATTCAACCCAAGTGTATCGGGAGTATTCATCAACCAATACTAACATATACTTCTTGCCGAAGAGACTTTGGGTTGAAATAGGCCCACATAGATCTATGTGAATCATATCCAAGGGCTTGGTGCAGGAGGTTTCTGATTTGGTTTTATGTGAGGCCCATTTAAGCTTTCCCATCTCACATGCAGAGCAAAGATGATCTTTTTCAAATTATCTTGACTAACTTCTGTGTGGCTATTTTTCGTAGTGCATCAAAGTTAAGATGGGAGAATTTTTGATGCCATAGCCAATTTGCATCACTCTTATGAGACACCAGACAAAGGGTGTCTTCTCCCATAGAGGACTCAAAGTCTAGAAGATAGAGATTTCTTTCTCTCTTTGCTTTGATGATTGTGTTACCTGGTTTTGTTTCTATGATGCAGAAACCTTTACGAAATCTGACTTCAAGGCCCTTGTCGCAGAACTCCCTTATTCTTCATAGATTGTGCTTTAATCTTTCAACATAAGCCACTTTGTTGATGGACATATTGCCTTTGATGAGAGTGCCATATCCCTTGATGATACCCTTGCTGTTGTCTCCAAAAGTCATAGAGCCTCCAGATATTTCGATGAAGGAGGACAATTGACTTTTATCTCTAGTCATGTGCCTGGAGCAACCTGAGTCCATGTACCGTGGTTGCACATGCTGGTCCTACAAGACAAATTAAGAGGATTTAGGTACCCGTTTCATAATGGGTCCTCGTTTGTTAGTAGGGGATGTCGCACTCTTTTTGTCGCCCTTAGCCTTTGCAGGCTTGGGTTTATTTGTATTTCCCTTGCCCTTGGATTTGGGCTTTTTAACATTTTCATTGGGTCCTACTTTGTATCGATAAACGTGTTGTGTGAAGGGACAGTGATGTGTCAACATGTGATTACTCCGGTTTTGTAAAAGAGTTAAACATTGACAAGAATGATGCATTGGATTTGTTTGTCTAACATTCTTTTTATTCGATGAAAACAAAGAAGTAAATCTAGGTGTGAATCTTGTCCTAGCATCGGTTGTTTTTACAAGCATCTTATCTAGTTCAGATTTTTTATTTGAAGAAGGCTTTGACTTTACTTCTTTTCTCTTGAGGAAGGTTTGCTTTTCTTCAGCTGGATGGAAAGAAAAGTTGTGATTAATTTTAGTAGAGGCAGGCCACTTCTGTTTTTGGTCACGAGTAAACTTGATGAACCTGAATGGAGTACTAGGGCCTTTTGAGTTATCTTTGGTAGATTTAACATATTTCATTTTTCCCTTTCCTGTATCTGAAGATTTCATTGATGAAGGAAGACCAGATTTCATTGAGGATTTGTATTTTTTAGGTTTTTATTCTCAATGATCTTTGGTGATTCATAACATATCTCTTCTTCAGATTCAGAATCGAGAAAGTCTCTTGCTGATTTCTCAAAATCAAAATTAACATTGATTGGAGCAGAAGATGTGGATTCAAAGATTGATGCTTCAGAGTGATCTTCTTGAGGTTTCGTCGATTCTGACTTCGATGAGTTTTCAATTTTACTTGGGTGATTCATCGATTTATCAGTTGATGGTTCCTCATTTGGATTCTCATTTTTATCAATATTACTTGCTGATAAGGTAGTATTGACAATCAGAGATTCTGGTTTTACAATAGGATTTTCAATAATCTCTGGTTTAAAAATGTCATTTATTTCATCAGAATTCTTACTCGTACTTTTCTCGTATACCACATTATCAAAATC
>NW_020201011.1:81629-83848 GCF_001531365.2 Cynara cardunculus var. scolymus
CTTTTTCTTCATAATGTCGCTCTCTTGTGCTGCAAGTGTTCCATACAGGTCATGAAGAGACCAGCCGTCTAGGTCCTGGTTTGCTTGAAGGGACATAGATAGCTGAGTCCATTCATCGCCTAGACTTTTTAGGAATAAAACATTGTTTTCTTTCTTGGTTTTGATAATATCGTTTCGACGACATTGATTGATTAATGTGTTGAAGCGATCGTATGTTTTTTGTATCGGTTCATCAGGGAGGGCCTTGAAATTTGTATATTCGTTGAGACATTGTGCTCTACGATTTTTCTTTGTCTTTGCTCCTCCTTCCAGTTGGCTTGCCAGTTCGTCCCATAGTTCCTTGGCTGTGGAACATGCGTCGAGGGATTGGAAGATTTCATTTGGTAGGGCCATGATTATCAACCTTTTGGCTTCTTTGTCAATTTCTACTCTTTCCTTGTCATCTTCATCTCAATTATTTTCATCTTTGGGCATGTAGTAGGCATAAATTTCAGCTGTGATGTTTGTTCTTGGAACTCTTGGGACAAGAGTTTGTGGAATGTAAGGCCCTCCATTATAGATCGCAGGAGATTCTTGTCCATTCCTTCCAAGAAATTCACCATTCTGATCTTCCATTGTGGATATTCTTCTCGTTGAAGAGTTGGAGGCTTAGTGAGGGAGCCCACATTATAAGCAGAATTCCAGTTGGCCATGAGAATTTTGAAGAGAAGGATTTATGTTCTTGAAAAAAAAAGATCAAAATTTGAGAGATTTTTGAATGATCGTTTTGATTGAAAAATCAATCAATTAGCTCTGATACCAATTGTTGATCCCAGGTATCTCAATAACACTAATAATCAAGCTAAGAATGACAAAATTATAGTGATTTAACGAAGAAAGTTATGAATACTCAAGAAGAAATTAGGAACAATTAAGAACAGTCTTGAGCTTCAAAGGTTTCACTCTTATTATAAGAACATAAAGCTATTCAAGCTACTTCTTTTACAATAGGCCTAATCACCTATTTATACTATTCAGCTAATAAGAAGATAACTATCTAATGAGACATTTTAGCTAATCTTCTATTAACAGATAACGTTTATCTATTCTATGGATAAGACTTTAGTATTGGAGATAAATTAGAAATCTAGCTGTCGACATGTCATTTCCAGCTGTCATTCATGGTGTGATGAATCATCCTTATCTTTAGATCTTCATTGTATGCTTTTGGATGATTTGCTGGAGAATTCTCTAAGTATCGATGACTAGAGGATCGATGAGGATGCTCTTTCCATCGCATCCCATGTCGTCCATCGGTCCTCTGGTTCTACTCCAGACTTAGCCGTTTCTGCCTTGATGTCTTCATCGGTCTTCTGGTTCTTCATCACTTATTGTTTTTTTGATTACTTTTTACATGAGTTGTGGGGTTTAACAAGAGGTCAGTTCTTTGATCTTAGAATGACAAATCTTTAATTGCTCATGAAGATCAACGTTAAGCATTTCAGCTTTAGATTTGCCATTGAGGGATTTGTAAATGTCAACCGTCAGCGTATCTAGTGTAGAAAGACTAGAAGAAGGTTCATTCAGGGTACATACCTGAGTAACAGAAGATGGCTTAGAAGAGGTAAATGCTTTAGAAGAACCTTCATCAGCATTAATGGCCATCAAGCATACATAAGCTTTATCTTCCTTGTCAAAAGATGATTCATCAGATGATTCAGCCCAGTCATGCTCTTCAGCAATAAGGCCTTTAGCCTTTCGCTGGTTGTTCTTCATCTTCTTGTATTTCTCCTTCAGTTTTAAGTATTTATCATCTTTGGTCCTAAAGGAAGAAGAGGCTTTAGACGATGGCATTGCAGTCTTCTTCGATCTGCATTCACCTGCAAAGTGTCCGGGCCGGTGACAGTTGTAGCAGACAGTTGAAGCTTTGTCTATTCTTTTAGACTTTGGCTTCTCCCTGAGGGATAGCTGAGGAGATCTGCGGAAATTGCTTTTACTAGCGAACCTCCTGAATGACTTAGGCAGGAGTGTCAGGGACTCATCAAAATCTGTTAAATCAGATTCAGGAATGTCCTCAGAAGAAGAGACAAAAGGAGTAGAAGTTTCAACTGAAGAAGTTTCAGAGATCAAAGCTAAATGAGAGCTTTTCATTTCCCTGGAATCTCTTACAAGATTTCTTTTCAGTTGACGATATTGCTCATTGTTAAGCAGAATCCCGTATAAGGTAGAAAGAGAAAGAG
>NW_020201011.1:84123-87358 GCF_001531365.2 Cynara cardunculus var. scolymus
TCTTACTAGATTGATCTTTCTAGTCACATGAACCTGAGTGGTTCATTCGTATTGGACAGAATGAGTATCCCATACGGATTTAGAAGTTTTGAGTTTCATCATTGAGTGATATATCTCATCAGGAAGAGACAAAGCTATTATAGACCGAGCACGCGTGTCTATATCTATTTTCTTCTTGTCCTCATCGCTCCACTGATGTGGAAGCTTTGGAATCTGCCATTCAGGAATCACGGCAGTCATAGCTGTTGCTGGAACAGTCGGAACAATAGCAAATGGAATAGATGGTTCATTTTCTATGTAATGTGGAATTTCAGGATCCACACCTTCCAGAAAGAGGGACATCCGGTTCTTCCAGAGACTAAAGTTGTCCCCAACAAACCGGGGTGGTTTGGCAAGAGAGCCATTATCTTTTGTGTGTGTGTTTGTGATTTGTAAAGCCATTTATAAGCAGTAAGTTATCTAAGAAGAGAGAAATTAATACAGAAAATTAGCTAAACACAAGAAAAGAAATAAAACACTACTCTGATACCACTTATTGGTCCCGTATGGGTTTACAAGAATAGAAACAGTTTGTAGAAGGGGGGGGATGAATACAAACACAATATTTTCAAATTTAAAATATATATTGATAGAGAAGATCAATACAGATTTTACAAGACTGTTTGCAAAAAGATAAGGTAAAGAAAACCTATGTAAACAATCTTTGGTTACACACAGATCTTTAGCAAATACAAGAAAAGAGATTGCTAAAAGGAAGATCCTTTACTTAAGCTAGAAGTTGGTTGAAGTAAGAATAGGGTTAGAGAGAGATACGCGCTCTCTGCATGGAGAAGAAACACTTCTATTTATACACAGTGCATTAAATGTTCATTTAAAGCAATATGGTAGGTTTAGAGTGCGTGTCAAGCCTTTAGAGGAAGGCTTGTCCTTTGCTACAGTAAATAGTACAAAAACACTATTTCTGAGCAGACATCCTTGCCTAAAGTTGGCGGACAAAGAGTCGACAAATCGGCTCCGTACCGTACTAACTTTTGCAAGGGTATGGGTTTGTCCTTTGTGTACATAAGGATAAGACAACAACAATCGTGCTAAGCAAGCTTCCTTTGATCGCTGAATGCTGGAGTGACCTGGAGGTCTCATCATCATTCGCTGAAGCTAGAGCAGTCTTCATAGATATGTAGACAGGTTTGTAATCATTGAATACTGCTTCAGATCACGTGCTCGCCAGTCTCTAATCTTCAGTTTCAGTCTTCGATGTTTGCTGAAGGTTCTTTGGTGTGAGTGTTGTCTTCTTGAAGTATTGTTGTCTCTGATGAATTTACAATGCAAGTTCTTCAGCGATCACTGAACATACTCAGTGATCATCGCTAGAACTGAAAATACAGAAACACAAATACAACGTGAAAGGGAAAAGAGATTATCACCAAGTCACTGAGAGAGAGGATCAACAAAGGTCTTCCAAGGATCGCTCAACTGAGTCAACAAAGGCTTGGAACTCGGCCTTTGTGACCAGGTCGGCTATGGGGGTAACCCCTGCAGCAACGGATGCTATAGGTTGAGCCTCTGCTCCTGAGGCGCCTTCATTGCCTTGTGAAAATATAGGCCATGAAGGACTTCCATCATGTCCTTGATAGCCCTCAAGTGAGGATCTATCTCGTGATGTTGTTGCATCGGCTTCCTCTTCCTCGGCTTCAAAGACCAAGTCAGTGAAGCGAATGTGTGTCCCATTCGGTAGATCAAATATCGAAGGGGGTGTGTTGGAAAGGGAGATCACTCTGAACGATCTTGGGGTGTATCAATCTCAGAAGCAACACATGCTTCTGTGTGTGTGATAGGTTGTGTCGAGCCTTGAGGCGAAGGGGCTCTTATTTCTACATCACCTCTCTGTTGGGAGAGGGGTGATAGAATATGGGGTTCCTCAGCTGATTCATCTCAAGAGGCCCGAAGAATGGCCTCTGGATGGCTGGCTTGGGTAGGGAGTGGACTGGGTCATCCTTGTTCAATACCCCTTTGGCTTTGATCGCMAGGGGTAGATGTGGTGGTTGCCCTTTGGGAAGTGGGTGGGGGAATTGTTTGAGTAGGGCCGAGGGAGGCACGATGAGTGTCATCATCATCTTCATCCGATGAAGATGCCTCTTGTGCTCCCTCGCTTGGTTCTGGTGACGGTCTATTCGCTCTGGGGTAGCTGCCCTTGGTTCTTGGGACAGCAGAAATCGTTCATAAGTTTGGTGGATCTCAGATGTCTCTGGAATGACATTAAGCATGGCCCTTGAGAGTAGCCGGTTGATGGTGTAACCCTCCTTCGATAGGGTGGATCGATGACCTTGCATTTTGAATACGGGAGTGAATGGTTCTTCAGCCGGTAGACCATGTTTCCTCATTGTGTCCCCTATGAAGAGGGATAGGAAACGAGGAAATAGAACAACAAATAAGGGCTTGCTGGTGGCTTGGAGCTTGCATTTCTTGACTACCGCTGAGTGGATATCATTGTATATGAGAAAGGCGTAGTCAAGGTTGAGGTTGAAGAACAGCCGGTACATGATCGTCATTATATTTATGTTTCCTTGGTCTAATGACCCTAGGTTGCATGTAAGGGCCCTGTTCAAGATTGAGAAGAACATGTTCCACATTGGCGGTAGGAATTGTCGATTGAAGTCGGAGGCGTTGCGTAGGTCATGATTGTAACCTAGCATCTTAATGAAGCGTAGTATGTCGGAGGTGGTGGGTGGTTTGTCATATTCGTCAATGCCAAGCTCTCGACGAGTGGGAATGCACAAAACTCTAGATACTTTAGCCCACAAAATTTTAAGCGAGCAGATCATGTCGTTTGGGGCATCAATGTCCCACGTTATTCCATGGCTGTCGGGGTGGAATTCACATGTCTGCCAGTACTATTGGACGTACTTTAGTGGTACGCCGGTGTCAGTGAGGGTCAGTGCTGGTAGAAGAATGTAGTTCTTGAAGAACTCAATCATGACGACAAACTTGTCGTCGAACAGGATGTTTTTCAGTTCAATGGCATGGTTGTTGGGCTTCATTGGAAAAAACGATTGCGCGGCTATCGGTGCCAGTGGATTAAACGTGACTGTCATTGTTGTTTGACTCGGGGGAGGCGGAGGAGGCCATTGCTTAGGAAGTTGCAAGTATATTCGTTCATCAAATGCTATTTGCAGGTTTAAGGAAGCGTAAAGAGGAAATGGAGGTAGAAGATAGGTATTCATAGGTGTGGAGGAGG
>NW_020201011.1:87608-89346 GCF_001531365.2 Cynara cardunculus var. scolymus
GGTTAGGGAAGGGAAATTTGAAAGGGTTTATGGGGAACAGGCTGTATATAGTGTCAGACGCGTGTAAAGATGATGTATGGATTATTTGAAATAAGAAGTTATTCCAAATAATATCTCGTTAAATATTAATCCAAAAACAATTTAAAAAATCCATCTAATTATAAGATTAATACAAATTACGAAGTTTTGGTCTTTTAAAAACCCATGTTCTATATTTTTTAGTCACAAAAGCTGCAATTTCATATAATCTTAAAAAAATTCAATTAAGATTGATTTATTGATAAAAATGATTTTGTCTTGTTACCAGAGGAGTTCTGGTGTAACAAAACTCATTTTATGGGGAACCAGAGGTGCTCTGGTTGAACAAAGATGAAGGAATTCATCAATGAAATGTTGAATTGCCTGGTTAAGAAGTATTGGATGACGAACCAGCGCTTCTGAATTAGCAAGGGCAATCCATTATGTAGAACCAGAGAGGCTCTGGTTAAATATACATTGTGTATTCATTATATATTTAGCATTTATGCATCCAGAGGCTCTGGATAGTAGAACCAAAGGCTCTGGTATGGAAAATGCATGTGTAAAATGAAGTTTCAAGATGAAAGAGTAGTTCCCCCTCAAATGATGCATGAAGATTGGTTTTGAGTTTTTCAAAAACTCCCCCTCAAACCAATAACAATGATGATTGAGGTGACAAGAGGCTATGGTTGTGAAGGATGATGAAATAAAGGTATGAAATATGGCTAAGTGTGCAAGTGGAGATGCATATAAATGGGTCTTTGAAACCAGAGGGCTCTGGTTCCAAAGATAATGAATCCAGAGGCTCTAGTCTTTAAAACCAGAGGCTCTGGTTGTAAAGGCAAGGAAGAGGTGTATGAGAAAATGGTTAAGTGTATGTGAAAAAGTATAATGGTTGAACCTTTGAGACAAGAGGGGCTCTGGTTCTAAAGGCTTTGAATCTAGAGGCTCTGGTCCTTAGAACCAGAGGCTCTGGTTCCAGAGACGATGAAATGAAGTATGAAAATATGGTTAAGTCCATGTGAAGTGAGAGGGGGGAAACTCTTTGGGTCCAGAGAGGCTCTGGTCGCAAAGAGTATGTATCCAGAGGCTCTGGTCGTTAGAACAAGAGGCTCTGGTGGGCTTAGTGATCCTAGGGTTTGATTAAAAAAGGGTGAGGTGCATGCCAAGTCTTAGATGGGAACCAGATATCGCTGGTTGCAAAGGACTTGGAAACCAGAGGCTCTTGTCTTTAGAACCAGAGGCTCTGGTTGTGAAGGTAATACTTAGTGAAGGAAAACTAAGTATTTGCTTTGGACCAGAGGTCTCTGGTTCCAATGGGTGATGGAAAGTGATGTGGTTAAATGCATGAATGCCCAAGTCCAAGATTGAGACCAAAGAGGATCTAGTCTCAAAGAATTGGAGTCCAGAGGCTCTAGTCTATATAACCAGAGGCTCTAGTCTATATAACCAGAGGCTCTTGTTGGGAGGGTAATACTTGGTGAAAAATACCAAGTATTTGCTTTGGACCAGAGGTCTCTAGTTCCAAAGCTGATGAAAATATTTGAGCCATATCAAAAGATTTCTTCGTTGCCAGAGGCTCTGGTCTTTAGAACCAGAGATGCAGGTTTGAAGTACTTTATTGAATATGGCTAACTTCTTTGTATCACTTGTAGGCATAACCATGAGATATTGATAATCTCTGATTTAAATATTTATTGCCTTTAAGTGGTGAGATTCA
>NW_020201011.1:89711-92038 GCF_001531365.2 Cynara cardunculus var. scolymus
TGTGGATGTTGAGACACAATTTTGTTTTCTAGATGTCCAACTTAACAACTTGTCCCCCAAGAGTTGACAGCTTCCAGACGTGCTCTTTTTATCAAGTTTGCAACCTGCATGATCTGCATCTGTGTAGGCTATTAGATCAAATGCAGAGTTCTTTGGATACCAGAGACCCAATGATGGAGTTCCCTTGAGGTATCTAAAAATCCTCTTGACTGCAGAGAGATGCGATTCTTTAGGATTTGATTGATATCTTGCACAAAGACATGTGGCAAACATAATGTCTGGTCTACTAGCAGTTAGATACAAGAGTGATCCAATCATTCCTCTGTAGGTTGTTACATCTATAGGTTTGCCTGATGGATCAGCAAATAACTTGGCTCCTATAGCCATAAGAGTTCTCATCGATGATGAATTTGAGAGAGAGTATTTCTTCARAAGGYCAGTCACATATTTGGACTGATTGATGAAAATTCCTTCTGAAGTTTGCTTTATTTGAAGACCAAGGAAGAAATTTAGTTCTCCAATCATACTCATCTCATTTTCATCAAATCTGAGAATTTTTCGCAATGTTTTGCATTTGTAGAACCAAATATGATGTCGTCCACATATATTTGAACAAGTAAGATATCACCTTTGTGCTTTYTGAGAAAGAGGGTTGTATCGATTGTACCTTTTTCGAATCCATTATTGATGAGAAAGGTAGATAAAGTTTCATACCAGGCCCTGGGTGCTTGCTTCAGCCCATAGAAGGCTTTATCTAGAAAGTAGACATAGTCTGGATGTTTTCGGTCTTCGAACCCAGGAGGCTGCTGCACGTAGACTTCTTCTTGAAGTTTGCCATTGAGGAAGGAAAACTTGACATCCATCTGATAGACCTTAAATCCTTTGTGAGCTGCGTAGGCTTGGAACATTCTGATTGCTTCAAGTCTTGCAACGGGAGTAAATGTCTCATCATAATCAATCCCTTCTTCCTAGCGGTAGCCTTTGGAAACAAGACTGGCTTTGTTCCTTATTACGATTCCATCTTCGTCCTTCTTGTTTCGGAAGACCCATTTGGTTCCTATGGCCGTCTTCCCTTTGGGTAGAGGCATAAGGGACCATACCTTATTTCGTTTAAACTAGAGTAATTCTTCTTGCATCGCGTCTATCCAGTTTGGGTCTTGTAGGGCTTCTGAAATCTTCTTTGGTTCTATCATGCTCAGAAAGTTGGCGAAGAGACATTCATTGGCAATGGCAGATCTCGTCTTGACACCAGAGGTTGGATCACCAATGATTTGGTGGTGTGGGTGACCTTTTGTCGACTTGGTGCTTGATTGGGGTTCTGAAGCAACAGGATGCAGCTCTTCATAGCATGATGGAACTGCTTGCTCCCCCTCGAGGAGATCTTCTCCAGAGTTAAGACTCTGGTTCTTGATCGTGATCTGAAGACACAGAAGAAGTAGATGGTGAAGTAACATGAGCTTCAGTAAGAGATGTACCTTTAGCATTGGAGACTTCATGTTCTTCATCGATTCTGGAGATAGATTTTGCAGTTGGCACATGTCCTGAGATTACTTCTTCATCGAAGATGTCTTCAAATAATTGAGCTAACTCTCATTCATTAGGTTTGCCAAGTGATGAATCAGATGCTCTTCTTTGAAGTCCAAGTTTTGAACTGTTGTGTCCAGAAGTCATTAGTGTGGAATCATCAAAGGACACATTGATGCTTTCTATGACGATTCTTGTCCTTTTGGTGTAGACTCTGTAGGCTTTGGCGGTTTGGGAATAGCCCAGAAAGATTCCTTCATCAGCTTTCTAGTCGAACTTGCCAAGATATTCTTTATCGTTGAGTACAAAGCATTTGCACCCAAAGATATGAAAATATTTGACATTTGGTCTTCTTTGGTTGATGAGCTCATAAGGTGTCTTCTAGTGTCTCTTGTTGATGATTGATCGATTCTGGGTGAGGCATGCAGTAGAAATAGCTTCAGCCCAAAATGTGATAGGTAACTCCGATGAAGCAAGCATGGTCCTTGCTGTTTCCACTAGGGCTCTGTTCCTTCGCTCTACCGCTCCATTTTGTTGTGGAGTTCTTGCTGATGAGAAGTTTTGTGTAATGCCTTTACTGAAGAGGTATTCATCGATTCTGGCATTTTTGAATTTTGTTCCATTGTCGCTTCTAACCTTTATTAGTTTTTGTTGTAGAAGGACTTGGAGCCTTTTCATCACTCCAATGAGTAGGTCTGGAACATCTGATTTCTTCTTTACAAATTCAACCCAGGTGTATCTGGAGTATTCATCGACCAGTACTAACATATACTTCTTTCTAGAGAGACTTTGAGTTGATATAG
>NW_020201012.1:0-17830 GCF_001531365.2 Cynara cardunculus var. scolymus
AGGGGGAGTATGTGCTTAAAAATATTAAAACCTTTTGAAGAAGAAAATGTTTTTAATCACAGAAGTCTTTTCACAGATCCTCTGTGATCACTCTCAGAGGCTCTGTGAACGGACTCTCTGTTGATACCTCTTATAAGGATTTTAAATGGTTTTTAGTTCGAGAGGGAGCCATGGAAGCTGGCTCATAGGGGGAGTTTTGAAATGAAAATCAAACCACAGAAGGTGCCAAAATTTTTGAAGTATCTTGTTCTCAAAGGTTAACTCATCAGAACCTCTGGCGCTTCTAACAGAGGCTCTGTGGGTTTGAGCTGAGCAAGTACTCATCTCTCTGTGGATTTTCAAACTGTTTGGGTAAATAAAGGTGAAACATGCTAAGAAGACCCCGCATATATCACAGAGGCTCTGTTACCCTTAGGCCTCTGACAGAACTCCCTTATAGTTCTTGTCTATTGATATGGTGCGCGTGGTTCTGTGGATAAGAGTTAAAGCATTTCATGCGCGTGTCAGAATCGGGGGCGCACTTCATCAATCGCGCGTCTTCCCAACACAGCGTGTCATAGTTTTGATTCGTCAAACCCTTTAGCCACTCATCACGTTATTTCTCCCAATAAACGGTTCAGTTCAAATCCCTCACTATAAATATCCCTTCCCCCCCCAAAACGTAAACCTTTATAAAGCCTTTCTTCTCCGGCGAACCTGCATTTTTCTCAAGCTTCACTCAAACCTGCAAAAATGTCGTCTTCCTCAGCCTCCGCTCAATCCGTCAACGTTTCAAGCGACAATGAAGTAACACAGGCCCAAGCGTTAACGTCTAACGCCCTATCTTTTGTCCAGAATCGATATGAAAAGGTCGTTCTCGTGAAGAAACCAAACAATTACTACTTCATCCCTTCTTCTACTGGTTTCCCTGATATCACCTTCCCCCTCTTAGAAATTCTTTGAAACCATCCCCTGTTTTATGCTCTTTCAGCCACCAAACCAACTCTTGAGTCATATGTCACTCAATTCCTCCTAAGCTCATATATTACAACATTGGACAACACTGGTTTGAGCATTGTTGGTTACGCCTCTCACCCAACCAACAAATCTTTGGTACCCATGGAATTGAATGTGGACAAACTACAAAAAACGCTGCACTTACCCTCCCTGGAATCCCTTAACTTGGATGCTTTCGCCCCAACCCCAACAGATGAGGAATTAATTCAATTTCTTGATTTCCATTCTTATGCCGCCAAGACCCAAATCGTCAAAAGGACTCAGTTTAAATGCAAAGGACTTCCCCCGATCTGGAATACCCTGTTCTCAATCGTGAACTGCTACTTAACAGGGAAGGTTGGAAGCCATGATCAGACTTCTCACGCAATGCTTTCAATCGTTTATGGCATTTATTTCAACCTGCCTCTCGACTACGCATAGCTCATCTTTGAAGATATGGTGGGCTTGATTAAGAAGAAGTGCGTGACACAGAGGGGTGAAAAGTCCAAAGCCAAGGCGCAGAAGAAGGCTAAAGAAGACCTCAACCATCCTAACCTAATTCTACAGAGGTTCTTTGGTCTCGTCTTTGGGGATTTGATCGCAGAGAAGTTACCCTCTGCCGAGCCTAACGCCAAACTCTATTCTTTTAAGGAGTTCCATCCGACAGAGCATGAGCAAGGGTACAGAAGCCCCAGACCCTTATCTAAAGCCATGCTCAGGTACCTTAGTCATGAAGATAGGAAATCATATAGACGTGGATTCAGGAGGCCAGAGCCGGTCCCTGAAACCCCTCCACGCATAGGAATCCCCCTAGGTGAGTGTGTACAAAAAATGAGGGTAGAGGGACGAACAAAGGAGCCAGAAGTGGCTAGAAAGGTGAGTGAGGCAGGACCTAGAGTAGAAAGTCCCCCACCTAAGAAGGCTAAGAAGATACAGATGGGTGCCGACTCTTCTATGAAGAAAGTAGGGAAGAAGAGACCTGCAGAAGAAGAGGGTCTAAGTAGCCCTCTGCTGAAGCCCAAGAAAAAGAAAATGAAGAAGGCCCAACCCGCAGAGGTTGAGGTCACAGAGGCTGTGGTACAAGAAAGCCCTGCAGAGGCTACTCCAAAGCGCAGAAGGTTGCGCAAAGTGGTGAACGAGGAGTCCCCAACATAGCAAATTCAAGACGTTATCTTCCAAATTCAACAGGAATTCAAAGCGCCTACGGAAGTAGCTGATTTGGGGACAGAGGTCGTCTTAGACGACGAAGAAGAAGAAGAAGTGGAGATAGGAGAGGGAGAAAAAGATACCCAAGGTACACATCCTAGCCCTCCTCCCTGTGCTACCCACGTTTCTAGGGACCCTGTTYTAGAGGGATCCCCTATTGAACAAAGCGTGCACACGCTGAGCCCAACCCAAGCTAACCTCGCAGAGGACATTCTTCTGTCCTCTGTCGAATGCACTACCCAGGAACCACATCTTACTCCAACATCCTCTCAAAAGGATAGTGGTTTTAATATAAGAGTCCAATCGCCCAAGGACTCGTCACAACCCAAAGAGGCATCCGTTGCCTCTCCACACTTGAGTGACCAACCAAAATATGTTTCAGAGGCATATGTGAGAGTCACAGAGACTGAGGGTCTAGAACACCCAACGTCTACACTCGATCCCTCTGCCATGTTAGGCTCTGAACCTACAAGGCACGATATCGACAGAACACTGGTAGGCTCTCCTCACAGAGAAGTCCGAGGATCCGGTGGAAGTCCCCGAGCAGACTTCGTAAAACCAGTCGCTGAGGGCGCCTCACACTCCGAGGCAACTAGGTCACCATGTGTTGGTGATCTAGGTTCCCAGGATGCCTATGTGACAAAGGGGGAGTTACAAACCTTCACCACAGCGGTATTCCAAAAGATGGATGAGTTGAAAAACTTGTTCATCTCTTGATCGATGACAGAGGATCTTGCTCCCATCACAGAGGCTCTGAAGGAGTTGAGCTCTACAACTGCAGAACTCAAGGCAACTCTTTCAACCCTTCAGAGCTCTGTCCTTCAAAAAGATGACCTCACAGAAGCCTTTAGCTCTCTGTCACTCAACCCCTCTTTAATCCAAAAGCTGAAGACAAAACTATCAGAGGTGGCCGCCCATTTTGCTGCTGATTTCGTCTCTGCGGTCTACACAGACTACTCAACATTTAAGGATGAAATCAAGAAAATGTTCTCTTCTGCAGTCACATACGGCGTGGATACCAAATCATCCAGGGCAAATATCAATCATCTAGCCACTCGCGGAGAGCAAGATGCGATGGTTGAAGCCCTAGGAGATATTGTGCGCAAACATACAGATCAACTTCTCGCAGAGGCCCGAGCCTCCAACAAAGCCATCAGAGACTGCACTTCAAAGCTCGTGAAAGAGGGTGACTCCTTCAGAAGCGAAATTGTCGATGCATCTCAAAATTGAAGTGGTCGACAGTGATTGATATAAGCCACGCCTCTGTGCTTGCAGATGAGGTGATAAAGAAAATGAAGAAGGCAGCTACCAAAATCCTGAGGAGATTGGAGAAAGCTCCCCTTGAAACTTGCAAGGCAGAAGCCACCAAAAACCATGACGATCAAGGAGGTGATGACCATGATCATCATGAGGGGGAGAAGAGGGCAAAGAAGAAAGCTGAAGAGCCCAAGAAAACAACTTCTGCCAAACCACTCAAAATAGTGGACTCTACAGCAGCCCTGTTCTCAAAAGAAAAAGCACCAGAGACTAAGGGGAAAGGCAAGGGCAAAGCTGTAGAGGAGTCGCCACAGAGGGGGTCGTCAAGCTCAGAGACGCCAAAGATAAACGAAGAAGAATATGACGACCCAGAGCTCATTCAAGCGTTAAAGGCGTCTTTGGTAGAGGCTCAAGCAAGAAAAGGTAGAGCCCTCATCCCCCCAGAGCTGGAGAAGGCCCATCCTCCAAGAAGGCAAAGGAGGAAACGTCCACGGGTATGTTCGACGCTCTGCAAGGAACCGTCAAACCTATCCTAGCAGAGGGGTCCACCCAGAGGCCAATTCTAGAAGAAGAAGAAACCAGAGTACCAGAGTCCGCCACAGTGGGAAGGGTTTATGAGATCTTTGATTCAATGAGCAAAATCCCTATGTAGAAGGTACGCACAGAGCCTGTTACCACTGTGGAAGAGATTCTGCGGTGGCGCTACTCTGCCGTAGACACAGAGCCCCCTTACAATCCAGAACTTACAGGCATACCCTCTGCAGCTGCGAAGTTTCACTTCTTAAGACTCACAAAGCCTCGTGAGCAGGTCTTCTCAGAGCATGTGATAACCTCTCTTGAAACAATATCTCCAAGAACGATGCTAAAGAAGACCGTGCTCTATGCTCAATACGTGGTGAAGAGGGATGACGACAACCTTTATACGTTCACATATGCTGACCTTCACAACCTCTGTGTATTTGACTTGATCTTACTGCACAAAATTCTCAACAAATACATGGAGAGGAGGTCAAGCTATTCTATATCGCTCAAAAGGCTAATTGAAGTTATGCGCGCACAATTAAATACTACAGCCAAAAGGACTTTGATATAGCGATGAGGTTGGCCCAAACAGACTTGAAGATTTCCCTTCCGAAGAACAGGCCTAGTTGGATACTTAGATGTCATCCCAACTCCATTGTCCAAAATCCCATCTTTGGGTTTGTGTTCCTGGACAAGGATGACATTCTAAGATTCTTTGATCCCACAGAGGCGAACAAGTATGTGACATAGACACTTGAGTGGGTGTTCAACAGAGTGGCTATAGAAGTACAAAGAGGGCATCTAAGGGCGGATGAAGTGTCGGGTATTCTGGAAGTGATTAAAGTTCAAGTCTCCTTCAGGGAATGGATATTCAAGGTCTACAGAACCATCAAGACAGATCTGCAGCTTGCTGTAGACGACTATCCAGACTCTGCTGTGGACTAATCTTCTGTAATAGATAGGCCTGAGCAACATTTTTGTATTTCTTTCAATTTTAATGTAATTCTTTTCAGAGGATGAGTTTTATCTCCTCTTGTAATTTCTTTAAATTAGTCATTTCTTGCATTCATTTTTCCTTTTTTACTTTTTCATACTTAGGGGGAGATTGTTAGCTCCAATATTTGCTTAATGTAAAAGTATGAAAAAGATTTCAGCAAGTGTTGACAGAAGGGTTTCTTCCACAGAAGACAACAGAGGACCAGCAACAGAAGCTGTTTGATCGTACAAGTCAAGATTGACAGAACCTCTGTTGTCTCTCACAGAGGTTCTGGAAAATGGTCCTATGTTATCAAGAGCTGACAAGTCATATGCAGCAGAGCCTCTGGGATGGATCACAGAGGGTCTGCGGTTCATCTTCTGTGGAGAACCTCTTCTTACTGTTTTATTTAGGTAGTTAGCTGCACGTGCTTCTCATATGACTATGTTTGTAATCGACTTTATTTGGACGGCTTGGATCGTTTCACACGTCTAGGTCATGTCAAAAAAGCCGTTAGGAACTAGTATAAATAGCAGCTAGGCCTTTGTAATTCAGTGTGCTTCAGTATTGTATTCGTCCATATTTTTCAATCAATTAAAAAAACCTTTGAAGCTATTCTCTCGTGTTCATCATTCTCATATACTGTGTGTTCTTGATTCTTACTCTGTTTGTTCTTATATTGTTTCCGCTGCACTTTGATTGTTTTAAAAATCATCCAGAGTATTTGATTGATATCAAAACTGAGTTTACAGGTCCTAACACATCTATAGAGACAGAACAAAACATTAAAATCTAAATATATCTCGGTGTATTGCGCGAGTACCCCTCTAGTTATAATCTTATTGCATTAGTATAAGATTCATTTTGAAGTGAATTTGAATATGGGACTGAATATGTACGAAATATAGAATGAATTCAAATGCATTATAGTTTTGTTTATAATTTCCTTACATGGATGCATTTGGTAAATCACATGAATCAACATCATTGCCAACATCAACTTCATTAAAACGTCTTGTAAGAGTCTTGCAAACTTCATCACCTGCAACAATCAGCGATTGCATTGAAGAACCGACTTTGTCGCCTAAGTGAACAAACTGTAACAACCCTCAATTTCCACATACAGATAATCCACATGATCATACTCATAACACATAATGTAATATTATATACAAAAACATGGTCTAACAAAAACTTTCTTCAATACATTTATGAGCAACTAAATTTCATCAATTCTAAACTTTCCCCTTGCCTTTATCTTGTGAGGTATGATGATCTGCAAAACAGATTAGTCCAACAATTGAGCATTAGACCCAAAAGGTCTAATGAGTGTACAAATCTCATACAAATAACTTACTTTCCAAACTAGCAGTTTAGAATCAAACCTGTATAGATACAAGTATTTTATCTATATTTATTGTAAATCCCTTTCACTCTCGCGGTTACACCGCCATTACATCACTCTCGCGGTTATACCGCCATTTCATCTCTTTCGCGGTTACACCGCCATTTCATCTCTCTCGCGGTTACACCGTCATTTCATCTCTTTTGCGATTACACCGCCATTACAAAACTGATAATGGAACTTAATCAAATTTAGCCAGATATGGAATCCGGTCATCACTGTCTGGATATGAAATTCGGATAATGACTTAGAACAAAAAGTGATAATCCGGACACGGCTTGAGCGGTATAGCTCTAAACCGGATAACACTTAGGCGGTTTAAGGCTATATCGGATGACACATGAGCAGTTTAGCTCTATACCGGATAACCCTTGAGCGGTTTAAGGCTTACACCGATTAACGCTTGGTCGATTTAGGTTTAAATCGCTTAATACTTAAGTGATTTAGCCATTAACCCGGACGCCCCTTGTCCGGTTTAGGGTAAATCCCGGACACCACTTGTCCAATTTAGATAGAACCCCGGACACCACTTGTCCGGTTTAGGTAAATCCGTACAATATATAGATAATGAATCATAATAAGTCAATTCCGAAGGTAATTAAAGTTGCTATATCAACAGTTAATACTTCAAAGTATAAACACTCACCTTGTTTTGCTTTTGACCGAATTAAGTCTGCGGTTTACTCTTCTCACAATTTTTCTAAAGAAAATTCATTCAACATCCCCCCTTTCATTCATATGCACTTGCTATTCATAGCAAGTGCATAGCCGCCAATGAAAACACATACACATACCTCCAAAATACTTACACCACACATATATATATATATTTATATTATATATATATATATATATACTTAATAAAAACTAAACATTACAATATTCCCTCCTTAAAAGAATTCCGTCCCGGAATTCTGTCAAGTAAACAAGTAGGGATATTTCATTCGCATTTCAAATTCTGATTCCCAAGTGGCGTCTGGTCCTTTGTGATAACGCCACTGAACCTTTACTAACCTAACCTATTTATTGCCCAACTTCCTTACTTTGAAGTCAGTAATTAGTTCAGGGGTTTCTTTAAAGCACAACCTTTCATCCACTTTTATATCAGATAGAGGCACTGCCACATCCGGGCTTATTAGACACTTCCTTAAATTCGACACATGAAACGTGTCATGGATTCCATTTAGCTCCAAAGGAAGTTCTAACTTGTAGGCCACTTCCCCAACCTTTCCAATAATACAATCCAATATATCTTGGACACAACTTTCCTTTTTTACCAAAACGTACCATTCCTTTCCAAGGTGATACTTTTAACATCACTCTGTCACTCACTTGGAACTCAATCGGCTTCTGACGTTTATCTACGTAACTTCTTTGTCTATCTTGTGCCACTTTCATTCATTCTCGTATCAAGCTAATTTTATCTACAGTTTGTTGAACTAACTCAGGCCCAACTAACTGTCTTTCACCTATTTCGTTCCAACACAAAGGAGTTCGACATTTTCGTCCATACAGAACCTCAAAAAGTGCATCTTGAATACTTGAATGATAAATATTATTGTATGTGAATTCCACTAGAGCCAAATGACTATCCCATGAGCCTCCAAAATCAACTACACATGCTCTAAGCATATCTTCTAAAGTTTGGATAGTTCGTTCACTTTGTCCATCCGTTTGAGGGTGATAAGCTGTACTTAGCTTAATATGTGAACCCATCTCTCTTTGGAAGCTCTTCCAGAACATAGAAGTGAACCCGCTATCTCTATCAGAAACAATTGACAAAGGAACACCATGACGTGTCACTATCTCATCAATATACAGTTTTGCCAATCTCTCCATTGAATATGATTCTTTCATAGGTAAGAAGTGTGCAGATTTGGATAACCGATCTACTATCACCCATATAGCATCATAACCGTTTCATGTCCTCGGCAGTTTGGTTATGAAATCCATAGTGATGTGATCCCATTTCCAAACTGGAATTTCTAAGGGTTGCAACTTACCATAAGGACGTTGGTGTTCTATCTTCACCTGGAGACATGTCAAGCATTGTTCAACATGTTTAGCTATATCCTTCTTCATACCTGGCAACCAATAATGTTGCTTCAGATCCTGATACATTTTATTTGTACTTGAATGAATTGCAAAATGTGACTTGTGAGCCTCACTCAAAATACGTTTTCTAAGATTACCATAACATGGTACCCAAATTCTATTCTGGAAATTCCAAAATTCTCTATCATCTCTCATCAATTCAGATATTAATCCACCCAATCTTTCCTGTTTAATCTTATCTTCCTTCATGGTCTCATGTTGTAACTCTCGTAATTCTTCCTGAATACTTAGTAGTAACTCAACTCGTAGGGCTATAGCTTTGATTGTTCCATTTTTCTCTTGTCGACTTAATGCATCGGCTACTACATTTTCTTTTCCTAGGTGATACAAAATTTCACAATCATAATCACTAACCAGTTCCAACCATCGTCTTTGACGCATATTCAGTTCTTTATGATGGAACAGATGTTGTAAGCTCTTATGATCTGTGAAAATTTGACATTTTGTTCCGTATAGATAGTGCCTCCATATCTTCAATGCGAACACTACCGCCCCCAATTCCATATCATGAGTAGGATACTGTCTTTCATGATATTTTAGCTGTCTAGAAGCATAAGCTATTACCTTGCCACGTTGCATCAGTACACAACCCAAACCCATCTTTGACGCGTCACTTTATACCACAAAATCTTCCATTCCATCTAGCAAGGATAGAATTGGTGCACTGCATAACTTATCCTTTAACATCTGAAAGGCCTGAGTTTGTGCTTCATCCCACTCATATTTCACATTTTTCTTTGGCAGCTTTGTTAATGGAGTAGCTACACGAGAGAAATCTTGTATTAACTTACGATAATACCTAGCCAATCCCAGAAAACTTCTGATTTCAGTTGGAGTCTTTGGGGCTTCCCACCTTTCAATAGCTTCAATATTGAGTGGATCTACTTTATTGCCTTCTTTTGAGATAACATGTCCCAAAAACTGAACTTCTCGCAGCCAAAATTCACATTTGGACATCTTGACATACAATCTTTCTTGTTTCAGTAATTCTAAGAGTAATCTCAAATGACGAGCATGCTCTTCTTTCGACCGATAATATATCAGAATATCATCAATGAAGACAATCACAATCAAGATAGGGACGACACACCCTATTCATCATGTCCATAAAGGCTGCAGGTGCATTTGTGAGTCCAAGTGGCATAACCAGAAATTCATAATGACCATAACGTGTACGGAATGCTGTTTTCGATACATCTTCAGTCCGAATCTTCAATTGATGATAACTGGATCGTAAATCAATTTTTGAAAAATAAGTAGCCCCAATCAATTGATTAAACAAATCATCAATTCTTGGGAGAGGATACTTATTTTTGATTGTCAATTTATTCAGTTCCCGATAATCAATGCACATTCTCATTGATCCATCTTTCTTCTTCACAAAAAGTACCAGCGCACCCCACAGAGAAGTACTTGGTCGGATAAAACCTTTATCCAACAATTCTTTCAATTGTGACATTAACTCCTTTAACTCAGAAGGAGCTAATCTATATGGTGCACGTGCAACAGGTGCTGCTCTAGGAAGTAATTCAATTTGAAATTCAATCGTTCGATCCGGAGGTAGACTTATCAAATCTTYTRGAAATACCTCAGGAAATTCTCTTACGACTGGGATATCCTCCATCTTTCCCTTTTCTTTCTTCATATCTATAGCATATGCAAGAAAACTAACACATCCCTTCTGTACATACTTTCGAGCCTTTAGAACTGAGATAAGGCTAGAGTAACGATCCCGTCGATCCCCGTAAATCACAACCTTTCCTTTTTTCGGTAAGTCTATATGGATCATCTTTTCATCGCATACTATGTTAGCTTGGTTTTTAGCTAACCAGTCTATGCCTATAATTATATCAAATTCCCTTAAAGGTAAATAAAATAATTGTATAGGCACCTCACACCCTTCTATACTTATAAAACATTCATCTATCCTTTTCTTAACCGAAACTTCACTATCATTTGCTGTTTCCACAATTAAATCCTCTCTTAACGTTTTAGATTCTAAATGTGTGCAGTTAACAAATAACAGTGATACAAAAGAATGATTTGCACCCGAGTCAAATAAAACTTTGACACATACTGATTTAACAAGGAATGTACCTATCACCACTTCAGGATGTTCTTCTGCCTCGCCTCTCATCATCTGAAAGGCTCTCCCTTTAGCATTTGACTCCCCTCATCTTATTTCTCCTCGACCACTTGGGTTAACACGATTATCCACTAACCCACGACCTATTGGAACATAACTAGATCCTTGGCCCCCAGAATATCCAGATCCCCGACCTCCAGTAAAACCAAACCCTCGTCCCTTCGCTTGCGGGCAATCAACATTTACATGTTGAGAGGAATTACAAGTAAAACATCTTCGCGTCATTCGACAGTCTCGAGCTATATGTCCTGGTTCCTGACATTTAAAACATACTCGCGACTCTATATTGTAATTTCCTTGATGTATTTTACGACATCGTGTGCATGCCTTATCAGCAAACCTTGAGGCTGGTCGATTCAAAATTTCCATAAACCTCGGTCTACGGAAATCAGTCATTGTAGCTTCCCCCTTTCTTTTATCTCCAACTCTTTCTTGTGGTTGTCTATTAATGTCTTGTTCTAGTATCTCGATAGCATCAGCTGCTGCTTGAAATTCTGTTGGGTTTCTAGATATCACAAATTTCCGAAGATTAGACTCCAAACCCCAAATGTACTTTCTTACTTTACTGTTTTCCGATATGATGTAAGCTTCAGCGAATCGGGATTGTTCCATAAAGACTTCCGTATACTGATGAACTGATATATTTCCTTGTTCTAAACGAAGGAAATCATCTTCTAACTTTCGTACTGCCGCTTCAGGACAATACTACATTTTAAACTTGATCACAAATTCCTCCCATAACATGGTTTTCAAAATGTTTGGATCTGAACTTGACAGAACTTCCCACCAGTACAATGGACTTGACCTCAATCGGGATACAACAAGCATAACTTTGTCCTCTTCTGCACTTTTACTAATTTGCAGACTCAACTCTATCTCTTTAAGCCAACACATGGCTTTAACAGGGTTACGCTCACCAGAAAATTTAGGAGGTTTACAGGCAAGAAACATTTTGATATCCTCTCCTTTGTGAACGAAAGATGAAGTAAGGGGTATAGATGTACCAGTTATCGGTGTACTAGCTCCAACTTCTCCTGATGTTCAGGATCTCTTACTACTTCTGGATCATTTTGTGTCGTACGTCCCACTAAGTTTACCAGACTTTCTTGGAATTTTCCCAACTCAGCTGCTAGTATTTCCTGAGTAATAAATCGGGGTCAGAAACATTGTGTCCACCCCTTGCTCTTCCTTTACTAGGGCCAGACATTGAACTTTTTTGGGTCGATAATTTCTGTTCCATATGAGTTTTTTGTCTAGTACTTCTACCTCTTCCTCGACCCCTGCTACGACTTCGTGTTTCTATTGTCATTATATTTTTTGGGTCCTCTCCTTGGGTTACATTTCTTCTTCCCCGACCTCTTCCATAACCAGTAGAGGTCCTTTCTGATTGATAAGGATTTTCTGCCATTTTTCAGTGTATGTCTCTTTCTATCACATTTAAACACATATGATTTTTCACATAATCAAAACATAATAACACGTTTATCCTCAAGTCTATCAATAACTCAAGATTATGTCAATCATATATAATCTAACTTTCTTGTCGATCCTAGATTTCTCAATAACACTAATAATTAAGTTAAGAATAACCAAATTATAGTGTTTGGATGAGTAAAATAATGAACAGTCAAGAACAATTAATAAACGTTTTGAGAATAATCTTGAGTGCCAAAGATTTCACTTTATTCCAATAATGTGAAAAACGTAAAGTGTCTTTTATTATAATAGGCCTAACCACCTATTTATATTAGTAATCTAATAAGAAGATAACTCTCTAGAGAGACTATTTAGCTAATCTTCTACTAACAAATAAAGCTTATCTAAAACAAGGATAAACATTAAAGTAAGATAAACTTTGTAGACTCCAGCTATTGATTAGTCATCTCCAGCTGTCTTTCATGGGATATGAGTTCAACCTTATCTTCATATCTTCATTGCTTGCCTCTGGTTGAACTGGTGAAGGAAACTCTAAGTATTAGTACCCAGAGAGGTTATGAAGATGCACTTTCGATCGTATCTCTGGTTAGTTCATCGACCCTCTGGTTGTTCGTCAGACTTAGTTATTTTCTCTTGAAGTCTTCCATCGACCTTCTAGTTCTTCATGACTTATTTATCTTCATTAGTTTATGCATAATACTTATGGGGTTTAACAATCTCTCCCTAAGTAATGAAAGAACAAACACTAACTATTATAGGAACATTTAAAGTATGAACGAAGAACAAAGGCTATTCTAGAGAAAAACATCTTTTGCCAAATTTTCATTGGAACGAAATGATGAATTCCTACAGTGATGGAAATGAAAGAAATTACAATTCAAAATATAAGACTACATTTAAGGTGTCCCTTGTCATATATCCCAAAAGCGCATTAACAGTCCTCTGTATTGGACGATTGTAGAGATCTCATGAATTAGTCGCTGTCCTTCTTCTATCGGCACATGAGGTCTGTCTAACCTGTCTCTGATGGCTTTCTGAAACCATTCAAGTGTTTCATTTGAGTACTTGAAGGCCTCAGTCAACCTAAAGAATTTCTTTGTGCCAAACTCATTTTTATATACCAGACCTAGTTCTGGTTGAGTAAGGACAGAGGCATACCTCTTCTCTTGTAGGCTAGGGAAGTCTTTATCGGGTGGAGTGCAGGAAAGTCTATCGATGCCAAGCCGAAGAGCAATTTCAAAGTCACTCTTGGCTCGATGCTTCACCAAGGTCTCCATTGTCTGCATGATCGCTCTATTCGCCATCCCAAACCGTATACCCTGATCCTGTCGCTGAGTCGTGTACGCATAAAGCTCGATCAAGTCATAGGGATTCAGATTGATCAAGTCATTGTCACTAAAGACGCTGACCTGACCATGGGCTCGCTCCACTGTGTACTCGATATACTTGATACCTCTGTTAGCGAAAGTCCTCATCTTGATGTCCATGACCAGCCTTATTCCATCGTTTGAAAAAACAACACGAGGTGGTTGGGTAGTCTGTCTAACAAACCTATGGTGAAGAAGATTCATGGATTCTAGTGAAAGAATTGGAGGATTGAGAGTCAGCCCTTCATCGCGATCATGGTACAGATATTGATGGATGTTCTCCATCATGATTGACTCCCTCGGTAGCATTTCTGGACGTCTCCTGAGCGACTCCATGTTTTCTATGATTTCATTGAAGAAGGAACATCTACTTGCACCTGGGTTTGTTGGGCTGTGGGTTGTATTTGAGCTAAGGGGGTTGGTGATGGAAAGGTTTGAGTTGGCTCTGGTTCATTGGGTTCATTTGGGGTGATTTTTGGTTCATGGGTTTCAATATGGGTGGTTTTTGGTTCATCAGGTTGAGTTTGGGTTGGAGGTTGTTGTGGTGATGAAGGTTGGGTGATTGTGGGTTGAGGTTGTATGGGTAGAGAGGTTAAGGGTTCTGTGGTACGTGGTGTTGGTGACGGGGTTAATGGTAGATTAGGAGTTGGAGATGAGGTGAAGGATAGGTTGGTTGTTGGTGGAGCCGATGGTTCTTCATCGATCGATGAGCTCAACTCGATGGGTTCTTGGGATGTGGTGATGGGAACATGTACATTCTGTACATCTTCAGAGGGTTGAGCCTTTGGTTCCCTCGCTTGGGTTCCTTCGGTTGTGGGTGGTGGTTGTTCTTGTGTTTGGGGTGGTGATGATGGTGCAGCAGATTCCATGTGTTGAACAGTCGTGGCCTGGTTCTCCCCCTCATGAGGTCCAAGACCTTGATCATCAGGGTCTGGGTCCTCATGTCGTGGCCTTTTGTGCGGGCGGCTGCTGGAGCACGATGCTCTGCTCCTCTTCTTCTTTTTCTCCTTCCTAAAGGACGCAAGGAGAGAGTTGGTGCATGCTTGTTGATAGGCAAGGCTCTGGGAGAGAGCCTTGGTTGGTTGTGCAGCATGATGAATGAATTTTGCACTTATCTCATTGAAGGATAAGACAAGTGCCTTCGACAGGGCCCTTAGGTCGGCCCTGGTAGCGAACTCCATGGTGGATGTTGATGCAGTAGGTGGGATGGGAAGGTTGGCGATGATGTCCTTCAACTCTGCATCGAAGGAATTGAGGGCATCACTGAATGATGGAACTTTGGTGGGGTGGTGGAGGTGGGGTTGGTTGGGGTATTTGGGCTATGATAGTGACTGGGAGTTGGGTTAGGGTGTTTTGGATGGTGGCCATTTGGTTGGAGAGTGAGGCTAGGGTTTCATCAATTGATGATGTTTGGGGAGTGGTAGGTTGAGGGATTTGGGAGATTATGGTGGCTGGAAGGGTGTTAAGGGTTTGGGAGATGGTGTTTATCTAGGCGGTGATGGAGGCTAACGTCTTATCGGTCGCAGTAGCCTGGGCCGTGAGGGTGGCGATGGAGTTCATTATGAGTTGATTTCTTTGGGTGGCAAAGGCAGAGGAGGTGTAATGATGTTGGGTGACTATTTGTTGTAGCATTTGGAGACGGGTTGTGTTGTCTCGGGTTTGGGTTTCGAGAGTTGCAAGGGACTGTCGAAGGGGGGTGAGATCGATGGATGGAAGGTTTTCGACAATCCCTTGTATGATGAGTTTTAGGTCTTCCAAGGACTTCTAGATCGAGTCTACAAAGGCTTGGAACTCAGCCTTTGTGACCAGATCAGCCACATTGGTAACCCCTGCAGCAACGGATACTGCAGGTTGAGCCTCAGCTCTAGAGGCGCCTTCATTGCCTTGTAAAAATATAGGCCGTGAAGGACTTCCATCATGTCCTTGATAGCCCTCTAGTGAGGAGCTATCTCTTGATGTTGCAACAACTTCTTCTTCTTCCTCGGCTTCAGAGGTCGGGTAAGAGAAGTAAGTGTGTTTTCCCTTTGCTAGATCAAGTATCGAAGGGGTGTGTTGTGCACGAATGGTAGATCGCTATGAACGATTTTGAGGATCAACAATGGCAGAAGCAACACATGCTTCTGGGTGTGTGATGGGAGAGCCATGAGGCGATGTGGTTCTTATATCTTCATCGTCCCTCTGTTGGAAGAGGGGCGATGGATGGTGAGGTTCCTCGGCTTCATCATCCAGAGGCCCAAAGAATGGCCTCTGGATGGCTGGCTGGGTGAGGGATTGGATTGGGTCGTCCATGTTCAATACCCCTTCGGTCTTGATCGCCAGGGGTAGAGGTGGTGGTTGCCCTTTGGGGAGTGGGGATGGGTATTGTATGTGAAGGGCCGGGGGATGCACGAGGAGTGTCATCATCATCATCCGATGAGGACGACTCCTGTGCTCCCCCGTTTTGGTCAGGGGACTGCTCTAAGTGCTCTGAGGTAGCTGCCCTTGGTTCACGGGACAGCATAGAGCGTTCATACTTCTGCCTTATCTCAGACGTCTCTGGTATGACGCTGAGCATGGGTCGAGAGACTGTCCTCTCCGTGGTGTAGCCTTCCTTGGAGATCGTTGGTCGATGACCATTCATTAGGAACTGTGGAGTGAATGGTTCATCAGCCGGTAGATCGTGTCTCCTCATTGCGTCTTTGATGAAGAGAGCGAGGAACCTTGGGAAGAGCACGAATGTCAATGGCTTTCCTGCGGTCTTGAGCTTGCACTTCTTGATTACCGTTGCATGGATCTCGTTGTAGATGAGAAAAGCGTAGTTCAATGGAAGGCTGAAGAAGAGGCCGTACATGATAGTCATTACATTGATGTTGCCCTGATCCATCGATCCCAGTTTACAAGTCAGAGCTCTGTTCAATATGGAAAAGAAYATATTCCACATTGGAAGCAAGAATTGCCTCTTGAAATCAAAGGCATTGCGTAGGTCGCGATTGTAACCTAGCATTTGGATGAAGCAGAGGATGTCGGAGCTTGTTGGTGGCTCGGCGTAATGGTGAATGCCAAGTTCTTGGCGTGTGGGTATGCAAAGGACTTTTGAGACCTTTGCTCGTGAGATCTTGACGGAGCAAACCATGTCGTTTAGGGCGTCTGTATTGTGATAACCAGATCCTGGTTATTACCTAAGGTAATAAATATGTGATTATTTGATTAAATGATTACGTGATAGCATGATAAATTGATACATGCTGGTATGTAAAAATTAATTGTATAATGTGGTTATGTGTATCAGAATATATATATATATATATGTGGAAATATATATATATATATTATATTACTAAGAAATGGATAGTGTGTGTGTGTGGATATATGTATGTATGCATGGTATGTGTAGATGCGTGCATGTGCATATGAGTTTTGTAAAAAGGGGCTGTTAGCCGACCTTCCTGTTTTGGAAAGTATAAAAGGAGGGCTTAGCCTCCATTCTCTTCTGCTAGTCTTTTGTTAAGTTGTGCATTTTAAAAGAAGAGAAGTTGACCAGATATTTTGTCTGGAGATTCAAGATTTGATTTCAAGTATTTGGTTTCAAAAGCTTATTAAGGTGAGTGGTTTCTAAACTTTTGCATAATATTTATACTGGTTTTTAGTTGAATGTTGTTTATTATTTGGATTGAAACCATACCTTATGTTTAAAGTTTTATCTGGACAAAGAGTGACCAAATAAGTGTTAAATCGGACAAAGCTTGCCCGGATTGTTCTTAAACCAGACAAGCCTTGAGCGGTGTACTGTCCGGATATTGTTAAACCGGTCAAGGGTTGTGTGAAGTGTTGTTCGGACTTGTATCCGGACAAGTTGTAGAGATTATTCTAAGTCTTAAATCGATCAAGTTTTGATTGAGGTGTTGACCGGACTTGTATCCGGATAAAGTTGAAATATATTTTAAGTGTTAAACCGGGCAAAGCTTTGGATAAGGTATTGACCGGATTTGTTATCCGGACAAACTTGGAATTATTTCTATGTATTAAACCGGACAAAGTTTATACGATTTGTTAATCGGATTGTTGACCGGAGATGAAATCCGGTTAAGTTATAGTTGACTGGATAGTTGACCGGATTTGAAGTCCGGCTAAGTCAAAGTTGACCGGATTTGATGTAATGTTGTGTTTTTAATGAGAAATATTATTTTATCATGAAAAGAAAAATTTTGAAAGAATATTCTTGTATTGATGATAATTTCAATGGCTGCGGTTTATTTGAAATTATTATGTGAAAATAATTTTGATGAGGAAATAAGGGTGGCATATCAAGGAAAGGTGTACCATGGGATAAGGGTGGCATATCAAGAAGAGGTGTACCATGGGATAAGGGTGGCATATCAAGGAGAGGTGTACCATGGGATAAGGGTGACATATCAAGGAGAGGTGTACCTTTGGATATAAGTGTG
>NW_020201012.1:18140-29822 GCF_001531365.2 Cynara cardunculus var. scolymus
TGCAATAACATAAATAGGGTATCTCACTAGACCTTTCGGTCTAACCCTTGTTTTGTGATTTAAATTATGTGTTGCTGGAGGTCCGGACAGTAAGGGGAAGGGAAAAGTTTAATTTGTTCCTTTGTGTGATTCTGCTTGAAGATCTGTTTTGATTGTTTAGTATAAGAAATGTATTTTGAATTATTGGACCTTGTATTTGGTCATGTTAGATTCTTGTACTAAGTAACCTGAATGAGATAATAATATGTATTTCCTTTGTATGAAATATGTATTACATGCAATAGGTGGGTTGGGGCGTTACAGAATGGTATCAGAGCCTGAGTTTAAGGGATTTAGGTATTAAACAACATAATACCTAGACTTAAACTGTTTTATTGCATGTTAAGGGTCCCGGACATAGTTAGCACCATTAGAAATAAATATGATGAGTTAAAAGAACAGTGTGTAAGGTAAATTTTAATTACATCTGGCCAGTGTAATTATGAATTTACATGTACACATCTGAACTTGAAAACTTCATTTTATTTGGGAATGTGAAAATGTGATTATTAATACTAAACTTTGCAGATGTCTAGTCGAACTAGAAGATCTGAAAGAGTGGCTCGTCCAGAATTTGAAGAAAGGGAAGAAACACCCGTAAATCTACCGACTAGCATGTCTGGAAATAGAGGTCGAGGATGACCAAGGGGACGAGGTAGAGGAAGAAACCAGTCTCAGGGAAGGGGTCGGACCGAAATACATTCTGAACATGAAGAATCCCACTCTGAGAATGTTCAAGAAAGGTCGGTGCCACATCCTGAATATATAACCAGAGATATGTTGGCAGAGGAAATGGGAAATTGCGGGAAACTTTGACATCTATTATGGGAATACCGGCTAGTGTAGAAACGGAAAGAGTGGAAGTTCATTCCTTTGTTCCAATCACTCACAACAAAGAAGGAGACATTAAGATGTTTTTAGCATGTAAGCCACCAACCTTCTCTGGGGAGAGAGATCCAGTGAAACAATGTGCTGGATCAAGGAGATGGAATATGTGTTCAACACCATTCGGTGTCCGAAAACAGATAAAGTTCGATTTGCTGTTTCTGTATTAAAATCAAATGCTTTATTTTGGTGGGAAGTTGAATCGTCTACCAGAACGAATGTTTTACAGACTCTGTCTTGGATAGAATTTGTGGATCGATTCAAAAATCAATTATGTCCCAAAACAGCAGTGAGACAAATGGAGGAGGATTTCCTGAAGTTAGAGCAAAGAAATGAAACAGTTCGGGAGTATACTGAAAGATTCATTGAATACTCTCGTTTTGCTGAACATTATATTTCAACTGAATCCAGGAAGATAGAGAGGTATATTTGGGGTTTGAAACCCTCAATTAGGGAATTCGTTATTGCTATGAACCCTAATACCTTTCCATTAATAGTAGAGGCAGCTGAGGTGACTGAAAGAAATAAGAATAGACAATCAGAAGGAAAGGTTGTTGAGAAAAGAAAATGGGAAGGACCTTCATCTTTTTGAGGACCGAAAACTGTTAGATATGATAACAGATCGGAACAAAAAATCGGTGAGAAAGTTTGCTCACAGTGCCCACAGATTCATCAGGGTAAATGCAAGATGGATCGAAGGAAGTGTTACAAGTGCGGTGAAGCAGGTCATCTGTCTAGAAACTGCCCAACTAACAGAAGATGTTTTAATTGCAATTCTCTGGATCATATTCGACCAAATTGTCCATTGTTAAGAACTCCACAGTTAACAATGGGGAGTAATACGTCGGGTACACGGGGACGACCTACTATGAATAAAGGAGGGAAAGGAGGGGCACGGGGACAATCCTTCCAAATGACTAAGAACGAGGCAGAAGCATCACCAGATATAGTAACAGGTACATTCCTTCTGAATTCAATATGTGCTAAGGTGTTATTTGACTCCGGTGCAAACTTTTCGTTTGTATCACCATTGTTTCCTCAAACTGCATGTTTGAATTCTGTGTTACTTGATGATGAGTTAGTAGTTGATACTGCTAATGGTCAGGAAAHTGTHACTAGTATGTACAATAACTGTACTATTGTTATTGAGGACTGTGAACTTCCGATTCGGTTATTCCCTATGCCAATGAAAGAATTTGAGGTAGTAGTGGGTATGNCCTATGCCAATGAAAGAATTTGAGGTAGTAGTGGGTATGGACTGGTTGGCAAAGTATCAGGCTAGTATTGATTGTAATCAGAAAATGATCAGAATTATTCTGCCAGACCAGAGAACAGTTGTTTTTTGTGGTGATCGTCATAATCATCACACTAGTATTTTGTCAGTAATGAAAGCCCAGAAAAGTATTCGAAAGAAGTGCCAAGGATGTTTGGCATATGTAATTGATCTAAAGAAAGAAAAAAGAAAGGAAGAATCGATTCCGATTGTGAGTGAATATCCAGAAGTTTTTCCAGAAGACTTATCTGGATTACCACCAGATAGAGTTATTGAATTCCGAATCGATCTTGTACCAGGAGCTGCACCAGTAGCAAAGGCACCATATCGTTTAGCTCCATCTGAATTGAAAGAATTGGTGGCACAGTTGAAAGATTTAACTGACAAGGATTTATTAGGCCTAGCACTTTGCCCTGCGGTGCTCCGGTCTTATTTGTTAAGAAAAAGGACGGGTCTATGCGAATGTGTATAGACTATCGTGAACTGAATAAGTTGACAATTAAAAACAAATATCCTTTACCAAGGATTGATGACTGGTTTGATCAATTGGTGGGAGCAAGTTATTTCTCCAAAATCGATTTGAGGTCAGGATATCATCAGCTTAAAGTCAGGGAAGAAGATGTTGCCATAACAACATTCAGGACAAGGTACGGGCATCACAAATTCTTAGTTATGCCATTCGGCTTAGCTAATGCACCCGCAGCTTTTATGGATTTAATGAATAGGATATGTACGGAATATCTTGATAAATTCGTTATTGTATTTATCGATGATATTCTTATATACTCTAAAACTGAAGAAGAACATGCAAAACATCTTCGTCTGATACTGGAATTGTTGAAAAGAGAAAAGTTGTATGCTAAAATGTCCAAGTGTGAATTCTGGTTAAGAGAAGTTCAATTTCTGGGTCATGTCATTTCGGAATCAGGGGTAAAAGTTGATCCAATGAAAATAGAAGTAGTTGAAAAATGGGAAGTTCCAAAGACTCCATCTGAAGTTCGTAGCTTTTTGGGTTTGGCAGGTTACTACCGAAAGTTTATTCAAGACTTTTCTAAAATAGTTGTGTCGTTAACCAAATTGACTCGAAAGAATGTTAAGTTTCAGTGGGAAAAAGAACAACAAGAAGCTTTCCAACTATTAAAGGATCACCTCTGTAGTGCGCCGGTATTAACTCTACCAGATGGATCTGAAGACTTTGTGGTATACAACGATGCTTCAAAGTTAGTGTTGGGATGTGTACTAATGCAAAGAGGAAAAGTGATTTCTTATGCGTCAAGACAATTGAAAGAGCATGAGAAACAGTATCCAACTCATGATATGGAGTTAGCTGCAGTAGTATTCGCTTTAAACATTTGGAGGCATTATCTTCTGGGAACCAAGTGCGAAATTTACACAGACCATAAGAGTCTACAGCATTTGTTCAGCCATAAAGATTTAAATATGCGACAACGTCGGTGGATTGAACTTGTTAATGATTATGACTGTGAAATCCTTTACCACCCAGGAAAAGCCAACGTGGTAGCTGACGCTTTGAGTAGAAAGGAAAGGACTGGAACCATTAAAACGGTGGCAATGAGAATAAGTTTAATCTCTGATATTCATAAAGACATTCTGAGATGTCAGAAGGAAGTTATGAAAGAAGATCTTATCAAATCAGAAAAGTTGGGTAAGATGATTTCAAACTTAGAACAAAGTGATGAAGGGTTAATGTGCTTTCAAGGTTGAGTTTGGATACCATATTTTGGAGATATCGAAAATATGATATTAAATGAAAGTCATAAATCCGGATACTCTATCCATCCAGGCATCAATAAGATGTATAGGGATTTGAAACCCTTTTATTGGTGGCCAGGATTGAAAAGAGACATAGCTCGATATGTGGAACAGTATCTAACATGTTTACAGGTTAAGATTGAACATCAGAAGCCGTATGGAAGTCTTCAATCGTTAGAGATACCTGTATGGAAATGGGATCACATTACCATGGATTTTGTTACGAAATTACCACGAACTCCAAGGGGGTATGATACGATTTGGGTAATTGTGGATCGTTTATCTAAATCTGCACATTTTCTATCAATAAAAGAGAAATACTCTTTAGAAAAGCTAGCGCAGATTTACATCAAAGAAATTGTTGCCAGACACGGTGTTCCATTGTCTATTATTTCTGATAGAGATAGTCGATTTACTTCAAAGTTTTGGGGAGGTTTACAGAAAGCTTTGGGATCTGAAATCCGATTAAGTACAGCTTATCATCCGCAGACTGATGGGCAGAGTGAAAGAACTATTCAAACTCTCGAAGATATGTTAAGAAGTTGTATTATTTACTTCGGGGGATCATGGAAAGATCATTTGCCATTGATAGAGTTTGCATATAACAATAGTTACCATTCCAGTATCTAAGCGGCACCATATGAAGTGTTGTATGGACGTAAATGTCGAACGCCGTTGTGTTGGAATGAAGTGGGTGAGAAACAGCTAACGGGTCCTGAAATTGTTCAAGAAACTTCTAAAAAGATCGAACAAATTCGCGAAAGAATCAAAACAGCACAAGATCGCCATAAAAGTTATACAGATAATCGTCGAAAGCCGATTGAGTTTGGTATAGGTGATTTTGTAATGTTAAAAGTTTCGCCATGGAAGGGTGTTGTCAGATTTGGAAGGAAGGGAAAGCTCAGTCTGAGGTATGTAGGGCCGTTCAGAATATGTAAACGAATTGGGCCAGTAGCATATCAGTTAGAGCTGCCAGAAGAGCTGAGTCGGATTCACAACACTTTTCATATATCGAATCTACGGAAATGTTTGGCTGATCAGAATCTAGCTATACCATTGCCAGAGATTCAATTAGACAGTAAGTTGAATTTTGTGGAAACACTAGAAGCCGTAATTGACCAAAAGATCAGAATATTAAGAAACAAAGAAATAAGTCTGGTAAAGGTTCAGTGGAAGTTTCACAAAGGACTGGAAGCAACATGGGAATTGGAATCAAAGATGAGATTAGAATACCCAGGACTTTTTAATTAAAGAAATTCTGGGACGGAATTCTTTTGAGGGGTGGATAATGTGATAACCAGATCCTKGTTATTACCCAAGGTAATAAATATGTGATTATTTGATTAAATGATTACATGATAGCATGATAAATTGATACATGCTGGTATGTGAAAATTAATTGTATAATGTGGTTATGTGTATCAGAATATATATATATATATGTGGAAATATATATATATATATATATATATATAAATTATATTACTAAGAAATGCATAGTGTGTGTGTGGATATATGTATGTATGCATGGTATGTGTAGATGCATGCATGTGCATATGAGTTTTGTAAAAAGGGGCTGTTAGCCGACCTTCCTGTTTTGGAAAGTATAAAAGGAGGGCTTAGCCTCCATTCTCTTATGCTAGTCTTTTGTTAAGTTGTGCATTTTAAAAGAAGAGAAGTTGACCGGATATTTTGTCTGGAGATTCAAGATTTGATTTCAAGTATTTGGTTTCAAAAGCTTATTAAGGTGAGTGGTTTCTAAACTTTTGCATATTATTTATACTGGTTTTTAGTTGAATGTTGTTCATTATTTGGATTAAAACCATACCTTATGTTTAAAGTTTTATCTGGACAAAGAGTGACCAGATAAGTGTTAAACCGGACAAAGCTTGCCCGAATTGTTCTTAAATCGGACAAGCCTTGAGCGGTGTACTGTCCGAATATTGTTAAACCGGTCAAGGGTTGTGTGAAGTGTTGTTCGGACTTGTATCTGGTCAAGTTGTTGAGATTATTCTAAGTCTTAAATCGATCAAGTTTTGATTGAGGTGTTGACCGGACTTGTATCCGGATAAAGCTTAAATATATTTTAAGTGTTAAATCGGGCAAAGCTTTGGATAAGGTATTGACTGGATTTGTTATCCGGACAAACATGGAATTATTTCTATGTATTAAACCGGACAAAGTTTATACGATTTGTTAACCGGATTGTTGACCGGAGATGAAATCCGGTTAAGTTATAGTTGACCGGATAGTTGACCGGATTTGAAGTCCGGCTAAGTCAAAGTTGACCGGATTTGATGTAATGTTGTGTTTTTAATGAGAAATATTATTTTATCATGAAAAGCAAAATTTTGAAAGAATATTTTTGTATTGATGATAATTTCAATGGCTGCGGTTTATTTGAAATTATTATGTGAAAATAATTTTGATGAGGAAATAAGGGTGACATATCAAGGAGAGGTGTACCATGGGATAAGGGTGACATATCAAGGAGAGGTGTACCATGGGATAAGGGTGGCATGTCAAGCAGAGGTGTACCATGGGATAAGGGTGGCATATCAAGGAGAGGTGTACCTTTGGATATAAGGGTGGCATTTGTATGTGTGTTATGTGAGATAACTCATTCTATTATATCTTTTAAGATTACCGTGATCCGGAGTCTTTATTTCTTTGTGATTTAAAGAATTAGGATCAAGGTTCTTATTGRAAATCATAGTTTGGATGTTATTGAGGAGAAAATGTCAGGTTTGGCCTGAAGCTTTGAAATAACCTTGTTGATTAAGAAAAGGTTTAAAAGTGGCATTATGTGGAACCTGATGGGTTCAGAGTTGTGAGATTTGAATAAGCAGAATGCTTTGCTTGATAAATGGAAAAGATCTGGTATTACATTTCTATTTATTTCCTATATTTGTTATATATATGAAATGATATTTTTCCCTAAAGGTTTTGGTGATTTTTCACCCTGCAATAACATAAATAGGGTATCTCACTAGACTTTTCGGTCTAACCCTCGTTTTGTGATTTAATTATGTGTTGCAGGAGGTCCCGACAGTAAGGAGAAGGGAAAAGTTTAATTTGTTCCTTTATGCGCTTCTGCTTGAAGATCTGTTTTGATTGTTTAGTACAAGAAATGTATTTTGAATTATTGGACCTTGTATTTTGGTCATGTTAGATTCTTGTACTAAGGAACCTGAATTAGATAATAATATGTATTTCCTTTGTATGAAATATGTATTACATGCAATATGTGGGTTGGGGCGTTACATATATCCCCCATGATTCCACGGCTGTCGGGGATAAACTCACAGGTCTGCCAGTACTGTTGGACGTACTTTAGAGGTACGCCATTGTCGGTTAAGGTCAACGCCGGTTGGAGAATACAGTTATGGAAAAACTCTATCATGATTGCAAACCTATCTTCAAATAGGTTGGTTCGATGGTCGATCGCGTGGTTGTTTGGCTTGATGGGGAGGAATACCAGTGCTCGGCTGTCAGCGCCGGTTGATTGCACATGGCTGTCGTTGTTGTACGATTCGTGCGAGGCGGAAGAGGCCATTGCAGTTTGAAGTTGCAGGTTTTGCGTTTAGTTTGTCTTAAGGTTTTTTGCAGGTTTAGGAAGCATAAAGAAGAAGTGGTTTGGGAAAGATGAGTATTTATAGGTGGAGGAGGGGAACGGGTGTTTGAGATAAATAATATTAAAATGATAATCATGATTGTGGGAGACGTTTGTCAAAAAGGTGATTTGTTGGGGATCGTGGGCCGTCTTGACGGTATTGTGTCATTAATGTGGGAGGACTCGTGTCATCATGGGGAGGGTGGATGGGTAATTTGAAGAGGTTTTATAGGGAACATGCTGTAAATGTGGTAGACATCTGTGTAAGAGACGGTTGGATTATTTGGAATAATTAAATAATTATTCCAAATAATAACTCTTGAAATAGCAATAAAAAATATTTAAAAATTTCATCTCATTGTAAGATTAATACTAATTACGTGTTTTGGTTTTCTAAAAACCCATATTGTATAGTTTTTAGTCACAAAAGTTGCAATTTTGTATAATCTTAAAAAGGTTTTCAATTAAGATGGGTTTTTTGAATTTTTTTTGTCATGGAACCAGAGGAGCTCTGGTTGGTCATGACTCATTGGGTGAGGAACCAGAGGTCTCCAGTTGGGAGTGATGAACAAGTTCATCGATGAGATGTTAGGTTGTATGAATAATAAGCCTTGGTTAGACAAACCAGAGGCTCTGTTTAAACATGGACAACCTATTGTGTAGGACCAGAGGTCTCTGGTTGAATACACATGATGGATTCATTTCTTGTATATAGCATTTTGGTGTCCAGAGGCTCTGGATAGTAGAACCAGAGGCTCTGGGATGGAAAATGCATAGCTATGTAATGAAAAATTTATGATGAATGAAAAACTCCCCCTCAAATGATGCATGGGGATGAATTTTGAGTTTAAAAACTCCCCCTTGAACCAAAAAGGAGGTTTATTTTGAAGACCAGAGGCTCTGGTTGTGAAATATGATGAAAAATGATATGAAATGTGGTTAAGTATGTGAATGGACATGAAAATGAATGAGTCTTTGAGACCAGAGGGCTCTGGTTCCAAAGACAACAAGTCTAGAGGCTCTGGTCTCTAGAACCAGAGGCTCTGGTTGTAAAGATTATGAAAATAGGTATGAAAGAATGGTGAAGTATATGCAAAATGGTATAAAAAGATGGAGCCTTTGAGACCAGAGGGCTCTGGTTGCGAAGGCGATGCAAAGAAATATGAAAAATTGGTTAAGTGCATATATGTGGGTGATGAATGGATGTGCCTTTGAGACCAGAGGGCTCTGGTTCCAAAGGCTTTGAATCCAGAGGCTCTGGTTGTGAAAAGAATACTTAGTGAAAAAGTTCACAAAGTATTGGCTTTGGACCAGAGGTCTCTGGTTCCAAAGGATGAAGGAAAATGACATGATTACATGCATGAATGATCAAGGAAGTCCAAGTTTGAGACGAAAGAGGCTCTGGTCTCAAAGAATTGGAATCCAAAGGCTCTGGTCTATACAACCAGAGGCTCTGGTTTGGAGGGGAATACTTGGTGAAAAAGTACCAAGTATTTGCTTTGGACCAGAGGTCTCTGGTTCCAAAGGCGATGAAAGATTTTACCAAAAATTAATCAAGTGTTTCTAAATGGCCAGAGGCTCTGGTCTTTACAACTAGAGGCTCTTGTTTAGAGTGCTTGGAGTTTATGGCCAATATACTATATATAACTTATAGGCATAACCATGAGATATTGAGGATCTCTGGTTACAAACAAATGATTGTCTCTAAGTGGTGAGATTTAGCATACCCATCTTGCTGACTAGAAATAAAAATCTTTTCTCATCAAGAGCTTTTGTGAAAATGTCAGCAAGTTGAATCTCAGTGGGAACAAAGTACATCTCTATATTACCTTTTTCAACATTGTCTTTCAGAAAGTGGTACCTTACATCGATGTGCTTGGTCTTGGAATGCTGCACAGGATTTGCAGAAATAGCTATTGCACTCTTGGAGTCACAGAGGATTGGTATTTTTTCTTATTGAAAACCATAGTCCTTAAGTTGGGTCTTCATCTAGAAAACCTGTGAACAACAACTAGCAGCAGCAACATATTCTGCTTCTGCTGTAGAGGTTGAGACACAATTTTGTTTTCTGGATGTCCAACTTACCAGCTTGTCTCCCAAGAGTTGACAGCTTCCAGACGTACTCTTTCTATCAAGTTTGCAACCTGCATGATCTGCATCTGTATAGGCTATTAGGTCAAAGCCAGAGTTCTTTGGATACCAGAGACCCAATGAAGGAGTTCCCTTAAGGTATCTAAAGATCCTCTTGACCGCAGAGAGATGAGATTCTTTAGGATTGGATTGATACCTTGCACAGAGACATGTAGCAAACATAATATCTGGTCTACTAGCGGTCAGATACAGGAGTGATCCAATCATGCCTTTGTAGGTTGTTACATCCACAGATTTGCCTGATGGATCCGCAAATAACTTGGCTCCTGTAGCCATAGGTGTTCTCATCGATGATGAATTTGAGAGAGTGTATTTCTTCAGAAGGTCTGTCACATACTTGGACTGATTGATGAAAATCCCTTCTGAAGTTTGTTTTATTTGAAGACCAAGGAAGAAACTAAGCTCTCCCATCATACTTATCTCAAATTTGCTTTTCATCAGCTCTGAGAATTTTTCGCAATATATTGTATTTGTAGAGCCAAATATGATGTCGTCCACATATATTTGTACAAGTAGTATGTCACCTTTATGCTTCTTGAGAAAGAGGGTTGTATCAATTGTACCTTTTTCGAATCCATTGTTTATGAGAAGGGTGGATAGAGTTTCATACCAGGCCCTGGGTGCTTGCTTCAGCCCATAGAGGGCTTTGTCCAGAAAGTAGACATACTCTGGATGTTTTGGATCTTCAAACCAAGGAGGCTGCTGCACGTATACTTCTTCTTGAAGTTTGCCATTGAGGAAGGCAGAATTGACATCCATCTGATAGACCTTAAAGCCTTTGTGAGTTGCATAGGCTAGGAATATCCTGATGGCTTTAAATCTTGCGACGGGAGCAAATGTCTCGTCGTTGTTAATCCCTTCTTCCTGGCAGTAGCCCTTGGCAACAAGCCTGGCCTTGTTCCTTATGACTATGCCATCTTCGTCTGTTAGCTCTCATATTCATTAATGTAAAAGTATCAAAAAGATTTCTTCAAGTGTTGACAGAAGGGTTCATTCCACAGAAGACCACAGAGGACCAACAACAGAAGATGTTCAATCGTACAAGTCAAGAGTGACAGAACCTCTGTTGTCTATCACAGAGGTTCTGGAAACTGGTCCTCTAGCAACAAAAGCTTACAAGTCAAATGCAGCAGAGCATCTGGAATAGCTCACAGAGGGTCTGCAGGTTTATCTTATGTGGAGAACCTCTTCTTACTGTTTTACTTAGGTAGTTAGCTGCACATGCTTCTCACGTGACTATGTTTGTAATCGACTTGATTTGGACGACTTGGATCATTTCACTTGTCTAGGTCATGTTATAAAGGTCGTTAGAACTAGTATAAATAACAGCTAGGCCTTTGTAATTCAGTGTGCTTCCGAATTGTAATCGTCCATATTTTTCAATCAATTGAAAAACATTTGAAGCTATTCTCTTGTGTTCTTCATATTCATCAACTGTGTGTTCTTGATTATTTACTCTGTTTGTTCTTATACTGTTTCCGCTGCACTGTTTTTGTTCTTAAAGATCATCCAGAGTATTTGGTTAATATCAAAACTGAGTTTACAGGTCCTAACAATTGGTATCAGAGCTGGAATCAAATTCTTATTTGATTAATTCTGTTCTTGGTATTAATCTGCATTTGTTCTAGAACACCAGTCTTCTTCTTCTGGTTACCCTGTTTTACTCCATTTTATCAGTTTCTTCTTATTCCTATTTTTCTTCTTCTTTTCAATGGCGAATCTGGCCAATACATCATTCATGAGCACTGGTTCTCAATCTAAACCTCCCACGCTTATTCGTGAGGGGTATCCCCAATGGAAGGTGTGAATGGTTAAATTTTTGAAGGAATTCATCCAAGGATATGTGAATTTCTCTATAATCCTCCTTATGCCCCAATGAACTTAATTCCAAGAGTTCCAGCCACTGGAACAACTCCAGAAATTCCTGAGCACTACGAGCCACGTCCTA
>NW_020201012.1:32618-34017 GCF_001531365.2 Cynara cardunculus var. scolymus
CAGTTTCTTGGAGGAAAGCTAGTTAGTTGGTCTTCAAAGAAGCAGAATTGTGTTTCAACTTCCACAGCAGAGGCTGAATATATGGCCGCTGCAAGTTGTTGTTCACAAGCTCTGTGGATGCAGACTCAACTACGTGATTACGGCTACTCTGTCAACAAGATCCCCATCTTCTGTGACTCAAAGAGTGCTATTGCTATTTCAACCAATCCAGTCCAACATTCAAAAACAAAGCATATCGACATAAGGTACCATTTCCTTAAACATCAAGTTGAAGAAGGTAATGTCGAGTTATACTTTGTAAAATCCGAATTTCAATTGGCTGACCTCTTTACTAAAGCCCTAGATGAGAAAAGGTTCAATTTCCTTGTTGAAAAGATAGAAATGAGATGTCCAGAGTCCTAGTTGATGGTTGTCTTATTCTTTATTCTTTATTGTATATATTTTTCTTTTAAATTTCATTGTGTATATAGTTTTATTTCTTGAATAACCTTTCACTTGATTTTATAGTTAACAGGTTTAACCTCGCAGAGACTTGTAAGATTTGAGGGGAAGTATGTGCTTTCAAATAATAAAACCTCTTGAAGAAGAAAAATATTTTTAATCACAGAAGTCTTTTCACAGATCCTCTGTGATCACTCTCAGAGGCTCTGTGAACGGACTCTCTGTTGATACCTCTTCTAAGGATTTTAAATGGTTTTTTATTCGAGGGAGAGCCAAGGAAGCTGGCTCAGAGGGGGAGTTTTTTGAAATTAAAATCAAACCACAGAAGGTGCCAAAATTCTTGAAGTATCTTGTTCTCAGAGGTCAACTCATCAGAACCTCTGGCGCTTCTAACAGAGGCTCTGTGGGTTTGAGCTGAGCAAGTACTCATCTCTCTGTGGATTTTCAAACCATTTAGGTAAAGGTGTAACATATTAGAAGGCCCGGCACATATCATAGAGGCTCTGTTACCCTTAGGCATTTGACAGAACTCTCTTAATAGTTCTTGTCCATTGATATGGTGCGTGTGGTTCTGTGGATAAGGGTTAGAACTTACCACGCGCGTGTCAGGAACGGGGGCGCACGTCATCAATCTCGCGTCTTCCCAACACGGCGTGTCATACTTTTGAGCTATTTCAACCCAAAACCACTCATCACGACCTTTCGTCAAAATAAACGGTTCAATTCAAAATTCCTTACTATAAATACCCCTTTCTCCCCAAATCAAAAACCTTTACAATACTCTTACTCTCAGATGAACCTGCAACTTTCTAAACTTCCTACAAACCTGCAAAAATGTCTTCTTCCTCAGCATCTACTCAATCCGTCAACGTCTCCAGTGACAATGAAGTGACTCAGGCCCAAGCGTTAACATCTCACGCACTTTCATTCGTTCAAAATCGATACGAGAAGGTTGTGC
>NW_020201012.1:34485-37152 GCF_001531365.2 Cynara cardunculus var. scolymus
TTATGCGACCCAAATCGTCAAAAGAACACAGTTCAAGCTTAAAGGACTTCCCCATATCTAGAATACCCTGTTCTTAATCGTGAACTGTTGCTTGACAGGGAAGGTTGGAAGCCACGACCAGACATCTCATGCTATGCTCTCTATCGTTTATGGCATCTATTTCAACCTACCACTTGACTACGCACAACTCATTTTTGAAGATATGGTGGGCTTGATTAAGAAGAAATGCGCAATACAGAGGGGTGAAAAGTCCAAAGTCAAGGCACAGAAGAAGGCTAAGGAAGATCTCAACCATCCAAACCTCATTCTACAGAGGTTCTTTGGACATGTCTTTGGGGATTTGATCGCAGCAAAGTTACCCTCGGTCAAGCCTAACACGAGGCTATATCCTTTCAAGGAGTTCCATCCAACTGAGCATGAGCAAGGGTAGAGAAGCCCCAGACCCTTATCAAAAGCCATGCTCAGGTACCTTAGTCATGAAGATAGGAAATCTTATAGACGTGGATTCAGGAGGCAAGAGCCGGTCCCTGAAACCCCTCCATGCATAGGAATCCCCCTAGGTGAGAGTGTACAAAAAATGAGGGTAGAGGGACGAACGGAGGAGCCAGAAGCGGCTGGAAAGGTGAGTGAGGCAGGCCCTAGAATACCAAGTCCCCCACCCAAGAAGACTAAGAAGACACAGAAAGGTGTCGACTCTTCTGTGAAGAAGAAGGGGAAGAAGAGACCCGCAGAAGAAGAGGGCCCAAGTAGTCCTCTGCAGAAGCCCAAGAAGAAGAAATCAAAGAAGGCCCAACCTGCAGAGATTGTGGTCACAGAGGCTGCTGTTCAAGAGAGCCCCGCAGAGGCTACTCTAAAGCGTAGAAGGTTGCGCAAGGTCGTTCAAGAGGAGTCCCCAACCGAACAGATCCAAGACGTTTTCTTCCATATTCAACAAGGATTCAAAGCGCCAATAGACGTGACAGAGTTGGGGATTCAAAGAAGGCCTAATGTCCACACTCGATCCCTCTGCCATGTTAGGCTCTGAACCTACAAGGCACGATATCGACAGAACACTGGTAGGCTCTCCTCACAGAGAAATCCGAGGATCCGGTGGAAGTCCCCGAGCAGACTACAAAAAACAAGTCGATGAGGGCGCCTCTCACCCCGAGGCTACTAGGTCACCATGTGTTGGTGATCTAGGTTCCCAAGATGCCTACATGACAAAGGAGGAGTTACAAACCTTTGCCACAGCAGTATTCCAAAAGATGGACGAGTTGAAAAGCTTGTTCATCTCTCGCTCTATGACAGAAAATCTTGCCACCTTCACAGAGGCTCTGAAGGAGTGGTCATCCACAACCGCAGAACACAAGACTACTCTTGCAACCCTTTAGAGCTCTATCCTTCAAAAAGATGACCTCGCAGAAGCCTTTAGCTCTCTGTCACTCAACCCATCTTCGATCGAGAAGCTAAAGACAGAGCTATCAAAGGTGGCCGCCTATTTTGCTGCTGATTTTGTCTCTGCCGGCTACACAGACTATTCCACGTTCAAGGACGAGATCAAGAACATGTTCTCCTCTGCGGTCACCTACGGCATCGACATCAAGTTATCCAGGGCATTTACCATCTAGCCACTCGTAGAAAGCTAGATGCGATGGTTGAAGCCCTAGGTGATATTGTGCGCAAACACACGGATCAACTCCTCGCAGAGGCCCGAGCTGTAAAACCCAAAATTTGAGAATAAATGATTTATCTTTATTTACAATTTCTATTTTTAATTATATTAAATAGAAATTTAATAATAAATCTAAAATCGGGCCAAAAGAGAAAGAAAAGTCAAGCCATGGGCGAAGGTGTAATTTCGCGATAGTTAGAGGGCAGGGTCGGGTGTAAACCGGCCCAAATCAGAAGGACCTGTTGTGTAATTTTGCAACAGACCGCACAAATAGAGGAGGGCCTGCTGTCCTCGTTAGGAAGGGCAGGAAAAGGGCGCATGCATGGCCTGGCCTCTTTGAGGAAACTGCGACTTGCATGGCTGTAGTCTGTAAAGAAGACAGTCTTGCAGTCTGGAAATCGGGATTTGGCCGATTTGGTCAACTAATAGGCCAAATCGCTTGGGTATAAATCAAGGATACTGGCCGAGAGTGATTATCTCTTGAGAGAAAGAGGAACCGGAGCTCAAAACCAAGCAAGAACACCCCCTGTTTCCTCGACGTTTGGAGGTAAATACTCGACCAAATCTTATGTTAATTATGTCTAGGGATGCCTTTGGTCGTGTATAGAACCCTGGAAGGCAAACCCTGGTTTTAAGGTTCGATTCAAGGTTTAGATTTCAAATAGTAAGCACACTGTCACACTGTAAAACCACGTAGAGGAGGACATACAGAAGCTCTGCATGAGAGCTCTGTAACGTGTTAGAAACTCTGCATGAGTTTTGTATTAGGTTGTGAGAGCTTTGTGACGAGCTCTGTACCAGATTATGTCAACAGAGGCTCTGGTTGCGAGAACCAGAGGGCTCTGGAAGGCTCTAGATGAAAAGAGAGAGAGACCAGAGGGGCTCTGGCCCTTAGTATTGAATATTTTTCTAAGTATGGTTAACCAGAGGCTCTGGTCGTGAAGACCAGAAGCTCTGGAAGAGAGACCAGAGGGGCTCTGTCCTGCGTTGAAATATTTTCTAAGTGTGGCTAAGAA